>NC_056732.1:329992873-330292873 GCF_019279795.1 Protopterus annectens
TTATTCAGGTCCATGTCAATGTCCCATGAATGTATGCTCCACAGGGATGTGTTCTTGGACATAGTCCACAGATGGGGTACACCTCAAATAGATCTGTTTGCCTCCCACATGAGTAGGCAACTTCCAGTCTTTTTTTACCAGGCTGCCCAACCCTCTGGGGAGGGCAATGGACATTTTTTCAATCTCCTGGAAGGGGATGTTTCTTTATCCATTCCCCCCCTTCCCACTTCTAAAAGTCCTTCTGAAAATTCAGAAGGACAGACCAAAAATCTTGTTGGTGACCCTCTTTTGGCCAAGACAGCACTGATTCCCCCTCCTCCTGCATTTAGCCAAGGGCAATCATCACAAGTTACCCCACAAAGTGGACCTTCTCACACAGGACAAGGGATCCCTAATACATCTACACTGGCAATCTCTACACCTCACCCTGTAGGTGATAGAATTCTGATTCCTTACAGACACTTGTATAATGAGGATGTGCTCACAGTCCTGCAGGAGGCCAGGAAACCTAATACTAGGAGATTTTATTTATCTAAATGGAAAAGATTCTCCATCTGGTGTCTTCAAAGACAGTTGAAATCCTTTCAGGGAGATGTCCCTCTGGTACTGTCCTACCTGTGTGAACTTCTGCAGACTTCCAGATTGCCTGCAAAGTTATTCCTAAAGGGAGTCCTGCACCTCAGGCCACCATGGAAACCTATTCCCCCTCCCTGGGACCTGACTTATGTCTTGGAGAAGCTCACGCTTTCCCCCTTTGAACTGGCCTCCAAGGTTTCTCTGAAACACTGCACATGGAAGCAGTACTCCTAGTGGCTTTGACTTTGGTCAGAAGAGTGTCTGTGTTGCAAGCTGTCATGGCCATTCCCCCTTTCCTCATCTTCCACAAAGACAGGGTAACCCTTAGGACAAATTCTTCCTTCTTGCCCAATGGTCAAAGAACTTTCCTTAAACCAAGCTATTTACCTTCCCACCTTGTTTGCCCACCCTCAGAGTGACAGTGAGAGAGCCTTACACTACCGTGATGTGTACAGACAGCTCAGGTTCTACTTAGACAAGACTAAATCTATCAGAAATTCTGATCAGTTGCTTGTCTCCTTCCACCCCAGGGCTCCGCAATGTTGTTGTTTTTGAACACTAATACCACCACCATTTTTGGTTCACTAGTTTTTTTTTTTAAATTTGACTAAACAGACAATTTCTACCTGGATTTCAGGGGCAATTACCTTCTGCTATGCACACAATGGGAAATCCTTGGGGTCTAAGGTTAAAGCACACTCCACTAAGGCCATGGTTTCATCAGGAGCCTTCTTTAAAGGATTAGACACTGCCACCATTTTAGAGGCAGCTACGTGGACATCTGTCCACACATTCACCAAGCATTACAAGTTAGCTCTCATTTCTAGATCCACTGTTGGATTTGTCAGGGCAATCCTCCATGGATTTCTGTAGAATTCTTCCCAGCCACCACCCTGTACTTCACAGTGAGCTTTGGCACTCACCCAAGAGTACAGAATAATGCAACATGGGAATAGAAGGACATAGAATAGTTGTGTAAAAGCTTACCATAACCATAGATGTCCTTCTCTTCCATGTTGCAGTATTTCTTCCTTCCCTCCTTTCCTGCCTATTCACATTTTGGCTTTTCTTGGATGGGACTGAACTTGCACAGTTTGGCCTAGGATTGGGGTCCAACTGTGGCGCTCAGTTCTTAGGTCAGGTGTGTGCAGACGTCACTTTTATGGCCCATGTACCTCTAACCATGTCAGACATCCCATGCACCTGGCAGTGACTGCAAGCTTTTGAATATTGGCCGGACATTCGGGTAACAAGAGGAGGAAACCCAAGAATACAGAATGCTGCAACATGGAAGAGAAGGACATCTATGGTTATGGTAAGATTTTACACAACTATTCTATCTCAAAGATACTTAACATCACATACCCATTTCTCGCAGTTTCAGAAAATTTGTAAGGTTTACTATATCTGAATCACATTTTCAGTTCTCTGCATTACCCTTTGGGCTCTCCACTTCACCCACCTCACATGTTCACAAAGTGACTAACCCCAGTGCTAGCTCACTGCAGATGCAGAGCATCCACATTTTTCCTTATTTAGGTAACTTGCTTATTTCTGTGGAGTCTTCTTCCAGATGTCTGGAGTCCTTAACAAAGGTGTCCAACATCCTGTTGTATCTGGAATTTCATTTGAACTTACAAAAGGCTTGTCTTACACCCTCTCACAAAATTGTCTTTTTAAGGTGTCTAATACATGCACCCAAGCAAAAGGCCTTCCTTTCAAAAGAAAAGGTAATCACTCACAAGTAGATCTTTCTGAGATTTTCTTAAGTTTCAGACTCCTGCAAGAGAATTTCTCAGGATTCTAGGCCACATGGCATCCATGATCCTCATAATACTACTTGCCAGATTAGACATGAGAAAAATCTAGTGGTTCCTAAATAAATCTTGCACAAACCACCTACACCCCTTGGACTTTAAGATTCCTGTGCTGTGGTTTGTAAGACAAGAACACAGTGGAAGTATCAAATGGCTTTTAATCTAGGACTATCTTTCTGTTTTCTAACCACAGTTCAGTCTGCCCAGACACTTTGGGTTATGCTTGAGGTGCAGTTTCCATCAAAGCTAAAGGGCAAGGTGTGTGGGACTCTTCAGACAGACTGAAACAAGTAAACATCTAGAAAGTGCTGGCATTGATTCAAGCTTTGGTATTTCTACACCATTTATGGGTTCCTGGCCTTTTACATGTGGTTACAGACAACACCACAGAAATGTCATATCTCAACAATACAAGGTCATACTCTCTCTGCTGGTAGGTAATGATGGCTTAGGAGTTGGCTTTTCAAAATTCTGTGACTCGTCAGGCCTCCTGCATTCCTTCAGTCTGAAGAAGTTTTACTGAGTGTAGTAAAACGAAAGCGCTTACTAAAATAAATTATTTCCTGGTGGATCATCTTTGAGCCTGCAGCATTTATTTTGTTTTATTTAATCTCCTATTTAACCTGTACATGTGTGTATGCATGTGGGTATCTACTTTGGAAGCTAAAAATTTTAAAACTTTTTGAAACTTTGAACTTCATATGGTAGGGACCATAATATCAAAGTTTTGAAACTTCAGACGGTTTAAATGGAGATTGACGTACAACACAGAATGGGAAATTTACAGTTCTCTTCACTGTAGTGCAATCTTGGAATTGGTATATTTAATTAGCAGGAGGTGTGTGGGGGGGTGCAGGGTGGTCCCCCCTGCAAAAAAGTAAAAAAAAAAATTCCAAAACTTCAAAATTCAGTCTGCTGAGACCAGACTATCAAAGTTTTGAAACTTGAAAACTTTTTTTTTAATTAACGCTTTTATGGGGATGCCCCACACCCTCTTAAACAAATATTCCAATTCTGACATCGCACTACAGTGAGGGAAACAATAAATTTCCTGTTCTGAGCTGTACAGCAATCTCCATTAAAAACATTCCAAGTTCCAAAACTTCGATATTCTGGTCTCGGCAATTTTGAAAGTTTGACCTTTCAAAGTTGATCCATATAATTATATATATATGTGTGTGTGTGTGTGTGTGTGTGTGTGTGTGTGTGTACATAATATATATATATATATATATATATATATATATATATATATATATGTGTACACACACACACACACACACACATATATATATATATATATATATATATATATATATATATATACACATATATATGGGTTTATGTCTTTTTTATTGAAACTCGCCATATGTTTTGTGAAGAGGAGGAATGCTCTGCCCCTTCCCCCTTAACTTACATATAACATCTCCTTAGTCACACTTCAGCAAAAGAAAGGAAAATGCACTGGAAGTGCCCCACCAACTTGCATAATGCAGCGCTCGTAATAAAGCAAACTGCATTCTTACTTGTACATCTTTAAGAAAATTGATACAAGTGATTGTAAATAAGCTTATGCCATACAAAAATAATTTGTTCTTTTGAGTTTTCCATGTATAGGCAAATTGAGTTTCACTAAAAAGTCATACACCCAGATAGCTGCATGTGTATGGATATATAAATATTTGTATACACGTGTATGAGTACAGAATGTTTGGTTGCAGGTATGTTTTGTTGCAGAGATTTTTTGGTGGTGAAAATGGTCAAATGTTTATATTTGTCAAGTGGTAAAGTAGTCATATTGTAGATTAAATATAAGGTAAGTGGGAGTGGGTAGTAATGCTAAAAACTTCATTTGTAATGAAAGTTTTGAAATTGTTGGGGTTTTTGTGAAAGTGTTTATGGGTTACGGTTAGAGTAAGGACTGGGGAAGAGGATTAGATGTGTGTTGTGTCCTGGTACTGGTGTGTTGGTGTGTATTTGTATGTTTGATTCTATAGTAGTACTGTTAAGGAAAGGGTGTTTAGTACACTAGTATGTAGGGCTGGGTGTAGAGTTAGAATTAGCTGCAGCACAGATGGTCAAGGTGCATAAAATATTGTTAAAAATCAGAGCTGCTTGCACTGGATAAATATGTAGTGCTAACCAATTTTTGCATTATCTGTATGTCAGTCAAAATTCCTTGTAAATGATTAAGTATAGCCACTTGCAGTGTGAGCTGTTTTGAGATACCCAGAGAAAACTTTCATGCAGAATACACATATCTGAAGTCAACAAATAATGAACACTGAAGGAAGAAGAAAGGAAAAACAGCTGCATATTATGGGGCATAAAGTGCATTTTGGAAAGTATGACAGTACAGCATGAGAATGGTTGGGGCTTTAGTTCCTGGTCTGAGTCCGTACCTTATTTTCAACTTTTGTATTTTGTAGCAAGTCTCTTCTGTGAAAAGTTGTTTGTGCCAAAGGGGGTTACCAAGTTAATAAATGAATAAAATAAAAATTAGTAGATTAATAAAAGTGAAGTCTTTCACTTCAGAATGACTCCCCTACCATGCCACGTTGAGACAGACCAACTTATAAAATATTACTAATAACTTAAAACTGGTGCAGGATCAAGAAAGTTAGTACTGTGTAGACAGTAATTATGACTGAAACATGTAATTTGTCTATACCACTGAACCTCAGCATTTAAGCGTAATAGTAAGTTGACTGGTCATGTAGCAAAGAATGTCTGTCTGCATTTCAAGTAAGTTGTCCAATTCATGTTTCCTACAGAAGGAAGAATATCTGAGCAAATCCTTGCAAAACATTTGTCACAAGACTGCCTGTGTTATATCTGTGGTCCTCCACCTATGATTGAATCTACTTCTCAACAACTTGAAAACCTTGGCGCGCCCAGAGACTGGATTCATTTTGAGAAGTGGTGGTAATAAACAGTGAAATTCGGCAGACAAACTTCACCGTGGCACTAAATACTTTGTAGCTGTATTACTAAGGATGTACCTGAAGACACATTTTTATTAAATTATTAAACCTTGAGTTTTTATTAAGGAATAAAAATATGGTTTATACCTCAACTCAGAGTGTGATGATGTACTTTGTTTTCTGTTGTAAAATATTGGGAGTTTTTTTTTTTTTTTTTTTTGCTAAAAGCTGAGTTACATCACCAGGATTCTGTTTAATATGGTGTTGTGTATCTTAGACTAAAATAAGAAACTGAATTTTTTTTTTGTTTTGTGATATCTGTGTGACTCTAAACTGGCAGGTGTCCACATGTCCCAGTGTGACTTCCACTACTTTGTATCCAGCACTGTAATGTTTCAATTGTTAGAATTATAGGCCATCTCGATGTTCTTCTTCAGCATTACTAAATCAGAGAGGGAAACTTTAAAGGGGTGCATGCTGCTTATGGTTGCCATAGAGATTGTGGCTATCTTTGCACACTGAGTTTGGAAATGAGAACTTACTTTTTTACTGGTTGTCCTTCAGAAGACATTTCATTTGGTGAAATTTTAAATTTGAGGAAGGATCAGTTGGAATGGTGTCCAAAGGAATTTAATTTCCAAAGAAATGCTGCACTAAAATGAAGTTCAAGTCACCCACTTCATTGGTTGTTCCAGAAGTTATGCCATGTTTTGAAGACCAGAATAAGTTTTTGTTTTTTTAAAAAAGAAAAACAATGTAAAGATACTACACGGTTATTGAATGCGTCATATAGTTTTCTAAAAATCCATTGGCTGACACAAATGTCATTGAAAATGGTCAATAATGACACCGACTCTCCGTACTTTAGCAGTTGTGGAAAATGATAAAATACTGGATGGGTCTGTTCCTAGAATTTATAAACTCAGATGCTATGGAACAACTTGTTACCACTCCCACAAGAGGGGAAAACATACTGGACCTGATCATCACCAACATGGGGACTCTATGCTCCAGACCAGAAGTGTATCCCTCACTGGTAAGATCAGACCATAAAGTAATCTCACTGGATATTCACATCCCGACCCCACCCCCTGCCCAGAAAAACACAGTGAAAAACTTCTCTAAAGCAAATTTCACACTCCTCAAAACCGAGGTGGAATCCTTCAAAGCCCCCGGGCCTGTGGAAAATACGGCCCAGACCGCAGAATCCTTTATAAACACATTCTATGAACACCTTCAGGAATGCATGGATCATGCAATCCCAAATAAAACCAAGACCCAATCCTCCAAAGGCAGACGTCCTGTCTGGTGGACCCCAGCCATAAACAAACTGTACAATAGAAGGAGGAAGCTACTACATGATAGAGCAAAATCCCAAAAAGAGAAGGCATCTCTGATCAGTATTAGCAAAAAACTACAGGCACTCATAAAATCGTCTAAGGCCAGCTTCGAGAGAAAAATTGCACAGGACACTAAGGATAATCACAAGGCTTCCTTTAGTTATGTTAGGAACCTGGGTGGGAATTCCCAGATATGCTCAGAATTAGTCCAAAATGACAAAAAATACACCGAACCCACAGACATTGCCAACATCCTAGCTGACAGATTCAGTGCAAACTTCTCCCCCCCTCCCCACCAAAAGGGAAATATCTATCCCAGCAGAGTGCTGCCCCCCTGACATCTCAGATGCTCAGGTAAGAGCCGTCCTCTCCAAAGCAAAAAACACAGCATCAATGGTACCAGACGGTGTCCCAGGCTGCATCCTACATGAACTCCAAGAAGAGCTAAACCCAAACATAAAACTACTGTTCAATCTCAGCTTTACTACAGGATATGTACCTAAAGAGTGGCGTACAGCAACAGTGGTCCCTCTCCACAAAGGTGGTGCCTCAACGGATCCTGGAAACTATCGCCCCATAAGCCTGACTAGCTTGGTCTGCAAAGCCATGGAAAGGATCATCATGGACCTCATAAATAAAGATATTGGGGACCTACAGACACTGGATCCTACCCAGTTCGGCTTTGTTAAGGGCAGATCCTGCCTCTTAAACCTGGTCGATTTCTTTGAAACAGTCACCAAGGCCATTGACGAGGGGAAGGTAGTCCACACAGCCTACCTGGACCTCGCAAAAGCCTTCGATACAATACCCCACTCGGGCATTATAGATAAGCTCACCAGCTTGAATATAAACCCCTATGTCACTAGATGGGTTGCAAACTGGCTCAAGGACAGAACCCACATGGTTAGAATTGCTGGAGCCATGTCAGACTCCAAACCAGTTACAAGTGGCGTCCCACAAGGCTCAGTCCTGGGACCTCTCTTGTTCGGTATATATTTCTCGGAGGTACAGGCCAACATGGAAGGACTGTGGCTGACCAAGTTTGCAGATGACTGCAAACTGGGCGCCATAATCGACTCTCCAGCCGATACAAGCATCCTCCAAAAGGGCCTCATAGAAACAGACAACTGGTGCCAGAGCCATGGCTCAAGCTAAACGCCAAAAGTGTATAGTCATCCCTTTGGCAAAACAAAGTGTCACAAATTACCACATAGGTGGTAATCCATTAAGTACAGAAGTAGTAATTAGGGACCTGGGGACCCAAGTTGATAGCAATCTCTCATTTGACAACCACGTGGCCAAAGTGGTTAGAAAACATTTTATGTAGCCCACCTAATCATGAAGGGATTCACATCTAGATCAGGGGAGGTCATCGTGCCTCTTTACTCATCCCTCATCAGGCCCATAATTGAGTACAATGCCCCTTTTAGAATGTACCTTACCAGACACCTGCAGCAACTGGAAAGACCCCAAAAGTACCTCACCAAGAGGATCAAAGGGCTCAAACAGATGCCATATGCTGCCCAGTTAAAGAAACTCCAGCTCTACTCAGTGGCATACCGCCTGCTCAGAGGCGATCTGTGCCTGACGTATAAAGCCACGTCCAACCTGGAATTAATGGACATGCTGCACCTCAGAAAATCCAAATCCCATCGAAGCACGACTCGAGAGACCTGAACCTCAGCACTGAAATAAATAGGACATGCTGGAGGGACAGATTCATAACCCAGAGGCTCCCTTCACTCTGGAATAAAATCCCAGTCCAGGTTAGGCAGAGTCCCTCATTGACTCTCTTCAAGTGGAATCTTGATGAGTGGATGGGAGATCGTAGGTTTACCCCGGGTATCACTTCTGTGTCACTGTTAGACAGAGGCACAGTATACTAACCTCGCAAAAGGGCATAGCAAAATTAATTTAAAATGGGTGGCGAAAGCCAAACACACTCTGGCTAGGCTTATAAATGCCCTAGGGCAGATAGCCTAGTATGAACCTATGAACCTATAAGAGGATCTATATATCTGGCAATCTCAGTTTTTGGTATGTAAAGTACCAGACACATATGGTGCTCCACCAGAATTGTGATCTTAATAGCAGACTATGACTTACACTTGGTGCTGCTGATATAAAAGCTGGGAAAAAGTGATAAAAATGATGGAAGCAGCTAGTAAAGTTTCTTTCCATGACTTAGTGTGTCTGTGGAAGCTATAGCAGAACTGCAACATCTAGCTTAGTATTTTAGAGATGTGCATTGTAGAGCCCTGCTTTTTCCAAATGATATGAAAGGATGTCTTTTACGTATTTGTTTATCCACGTTTACTGTTTTGTTCTCGAGTACAGATAACAGTGAAAACCCGAGAGATAGGGAAAGCAATGATAAACGTTAGCTACACATTTCAATGTACCGTTCGAAAATACTTCACAATAGATTCTTCTGATGTATGTGTCCCTGTATAGGAGTGATAATAAGAAACAGCATTAGAAAAGAAAAAAACAGTTAAAAAATAAATAAAAAAAAAGAATGGAAGTCTAAGCAGAGGAAAGCAAAGTAAGTCTCAACAGGTTAAGACTTAGAATAGTAACAACCAATGAGAGTTTCAGCCATCACGTGTCTCGCCTTTTTTCTCTTTCTCTCCTTTACTTATACTGCGGTGGTGGTGCTGCGGTAGCGTTGTCGCCTCACAGTTAGACGTTGCCAGTTCGATTCTCAGTTAGAGCGTCTTCTGTGTAACGACATGCGTGAATGGGCGTTCCTTCGTTGAAGGTTGTGCGTTAGGCCCGGCAACCCAGTACATAAAAATCTACTGCCAATCATTAGCGGACCGGAGTTCCGCTGTGGCGACCCCTAACTGGGAAAAGCTGAAAGACACAAACAAACTTTCAGAAGGATGTTTTTCCTATTTTTCACTGTTTTGTTATCAAATAACAGAAACATAGATAAGGGAGTTACTGTCTTTGGCTACATTGTAGAGTTCTGCTTACCATCAGCCCCAGAACTTCTTCCAGTTACCCCAAGAGATAAAAATAATCTGGCTGTGTCATTAGTTGAGAAACTGTTGGGTAAAACAAATCAGGCAGCTGCTTTCACAGAAGAGGGATAGATATTTTATTCAAATGTTCTCTTTTTTTCTGACTCTGTGCACCCACTAGGCACAGTTGCCATCTTCAAGGATTTGGTTTAATGATTTGCCTAGAATCACACAGTGGGCAGATGAAATCCAGGGCTACCAGATGAAGAGATGAAGTTTATTAGCAGTATCTAGCCTTAATCCTCTGCACTAAACTGTCATGTTATTTTTTGTGGTTCTCACATCTTAGATTGTACAGTCCTGAAATTATTTGTACAAAAAGACGGCCCAGGGTTTGCCTTTCTGTTAACTGTGGACATGCAGGAAGTTTACCTGCATGTTATCAATCCCAAAGCTCACAGACGCACTTTAGATTATTTTGTTGCAACTGTTCACTACCAATTTCCCATTGCTATTGGATTTTTTGCTGCTTCCAGCATATTTACTGAATGCCTTGCCTTCAGTATTTGCTCACTTTGAACTAATGGGAATCTACATTTATCCATTTTGAGCCAGCTGATTTATCTAGGGAGACACTATTTAGAATCTAAATGTTTCAATTTATCAGACACTGCAGTGCTTTTTTAATGTTGACACGTGTCCAAAACAGAAAAAAATTTGCTTCTATCCATTCTGAGAAATTTCTGGGTTTAGTTTTGAACAAGAACTGCAGTGATCTCTTTCTCAGGTAATATGGAGCAGTTGGTGTAATTTTTCACTCAGTCCATCTCAAAAATCTTTCAGAGCAAGTGCCTTTCCCAATCTTATAGTTAATGCAGGATTAGACATGAGAAGTAGTATTTTAAGAGGTTGTGGAATCAAGTTCTTAGTCAGTAGAATGAGGTTTCTCACTGTTTAGTGCGGTTTTGTATTGAGTTGCCTAGCACCTGCGATTGCCTTCTGCAGACTCGTAAGCATTCAGATTTTTCCTGATATAGATGACCTGTTGCTTCAGGTGCCTTCTTCCAGTCGTTTGTTACAGGATCTGCAGTTCACCATCTCTCTCTTTTAAAGTCTGGGGTTCACTGTCAGCTTCCTAAAGTCTGTCCTGACTCCCTGTCAGGATCATGTGCATCTGGAATGCAGAATTCAGACAGTGCCAATGTTGGCCTCTCCTCTGCCTCCAAAGGTATTGTCAGTGACAACCTTCATTCAGTCTCTTCTTCCTGTGACTGCAATGCCAGCCAGGGAGTTTCTTTGAGACTTGAGATTCTTGGCCTCTTCTAGTCCAGTGCTTCCTGTTGCTAGACTGAGCATGAGGAAGCTTCAGTGGTACCTCAAGTCAGTTTGATTGCAGTATTGTCACCCTCTGGACTTCAGTGTACCTTTCCTTCCCTGTCTCAAGAAAAAATTTGTGTGGTGGATTCAAATGTTCGCTATCAACCTGGGCTGGCCCTTTCAGCCTCCAGTCCCTTCCCAAGAGCTGTTCACCGATGCCTCTGACATGGGGTGGGGAGCTCCTCTTGGTCACCTGAAAGTTAAGGGCCTCTGGCCTCCACATCAGAAGTCAGACCATAGCAATATCAAAGAGATGAGAGCTCTGATTCTGGCCCTTCCAGCTTTTCACCCCCATGTTCTCCCCAGGCTCCTTAAAGGTGTACACAGACAACACTACTGTGATATGGTATCAGCTGACAGGAGAGCAGAAAATATCTCCTCTGCAGGATGGCTCTTCAGGCTTAGGCAGTGACTTTCAGTTATCAGTCACCTCTTCAGGCAGTATACATTCAGAGCACACTGTAGTGGCAGACTTTATGATCAGGTCCAAAAAACAGGCTCACAAATGGATGCTTCACTGAGACATGTTTCTGGGGCCCCTGTTTTTCCAAATTTTTTTAGGGGGAAAGGGTTATTCCTTTTTTTTTAAGGGGGTTTTTTTTTTGGGGTCCCCTTTTTGGCCCCTCCTCCCCAAAGGCCCCAAGCTTCCCGTGTGTGTGTGTGTGTGTGTGTGTGTGTGTGTGTGTATGTGTATATATATATATATATATATATATATATATATATATATGTATAGCGATTTGTCAAAAGACCGAACCAGGAATATCAAAAACCCAGAAGGTCAAAAAGCAAAGACCTTGATTGTGCAGATTGCGGTACAGTGGGGATTGGCGTTTTGTTCCTTTTCCCCACTGTAGTGCAATCTCGGAGTTTGTGTATATAATTAGCAGGAGCTGTGGGGGGGTACAGGAGGTTTACCCCTGCAAAAACACAGATGTGTTTTTTTTTCCAGCCTTCCGGGTTTTTAATGTTCCTGGTTTGATTGTAGACGCTCTCTCTTTTGAGCTTTTTTCTTTCTGAAAGGGAACCATATGGGTGTGTGTGTGTTTTTTTTGCATATATAAAATGTACACACACATACACACACACACACACACATATATATATATATATATATACATATATATATATATATATATATATATATATGGGTTTATGTCTTTTTTATTGAAACTCGCCATATGTTTTGTGAAGAGGAGGAATGCTCTGCCCCTTGCCCCTTAACTTACATATAACATCTCCTTAGTCACACTTCAGCAAAAGAAAGGAAAATGCATTGGAAGTGCCCCACCAACTTGCATAATACAGCGCTCGTAATAAAGCAAACTGCAGTATTACTTGTACATCTTTAAGAAAATTGATACAAGTGATTGTAAATCAGCTTATGCCATACAAAAATAATTTGTTCTTTTGAGTTTTCCAGGTTTAGGCAAATTGAGTTTCACTAAAAAGTCATACACCCAGATAGCTGCATGTGTATGGATATATAAATATTTGTATACACGTGTATGAGTACAGAATGTTTGTTTGCAGGTATGTTTTGTTGCAGAGATTTTTTGGTGGTGAAAATGGTCAAATGTTTATATTTGTCAAGTGGTAAAGTAGTCATATTGTTGTTGTTGTGTCTTTTGGCTTTTCCCGGTTAGGGGTCGCCACAGCGGAACTCCGGTCCGCTAATAATTGGTAGTTGATTTTTACATGCCGAGTTACCAGCCCTGATGCACAACCTTCAACGAAGGTACGCCCATTCACGCATGCCTCCACGCAGAAGACGCTCTAGCTGAGAATCGAACCGAACAGCGTCTTACTGTGAGGCGACAACACTACCGCAGCACCATATTGTAGATTAAATATAAGGTAAGTGGGAGTGGGTAGTAATGCTAAAAACTTCATTTGTAATGAAAGTTTTGAAATTGTTGGGGTTTGTGTGAAAGTGTTTATGGGTTACAGTTAGAGTAAGGACTGGGGAAGAGGATTAGATGTATGTTGTGTCCTGGTACTGGTGTGTTGGTGTGTATTTGTGTGTTTGATTCTATAGTAGTACTGTTAAGGAAAGGGCATCTGGTACACTAGTATGTAGGGCTGGGTGCAGAGTTAGAATTAGCTGCAGCACAGATGGTAAAGGTGCATAAAATATTGTTAAAAAGTCAGAGCTGCATGCACTGGATAAATATGTAGTGCTAACCAATTTTTACATTATCTGTATGTCAGTCAAAATTCCTTGTAAATGATTAAGTATAGTCACTTGCAGTGTGAGCTGTTTTGAGATACCCAGAGAAAACTTTCATGCAGAATACACATATCTGAAGTCAACAAATAATGAACACTGAAGGAAGAAGAAAGGCAAAACAGCTGCATATTATGGGGCATAAAGTGCATTTTGGAAAGTATGACAGTACAGCATGAGAATGGTTGGGGCTTTAGTTCCTGGACTGAGTCCGTACCTTATTTTCAACTTTTGTATTTTGTAACAAGTCTCCTCTGTGAAAAGATGTTTGCGCCAAAGGGGGTTACCAAGTTAATAAATGAATAAAATAAAAATTAGTAGATTAATAAAAGTGAAGTCTTTCACTTCAGAATGACTCCCCTACCATGCCACATTGAGACAGACCAACTTATAAAATATTACTAATAACTTAAGACTGCTGCAGGATCAAGAAAGTTAGTACTGTGTAGACAGTAATTATGACTGAAACATGTAATTTGCCTATACCACTGAACCTCAGCATTTAAGCGTAAGAGTAAGTTGACTGGTCATGTAGCAAAGAATGTCTGTCTGCATTTCAAGTAAGTTGTCCAATTCATGTTTCCTACAGAAGGAAGAATATCTGAGCAAATCCTTGCAAAACATTTGTCACAAGACTGCCTGTGTTATATCTGTGGTCCTCCACCTATGATTGAATCTACTTCTCAACAACTTGAAAACCTTGGCGTGCCCAGAGACTGGATTCATTTTGAGAAGTGGTGGTAATAAACAGTGAAATTCGGCAGACAAACTTCACCGTGTCACTAAATACTTTGTAGCTGTGGTAACAAATCAGTGAAATTCGGCAGACAGACTTCACCGTGGCACTAAATACTTTGTAGCTGTATTACTAAGGATGTATCTGAAGACACATTTTTATTAAATTATTAAACCTTGAGTTTTTATTAAGGAATAAAAATATGGTTTATACCTCAACTCAGAGTGTGATGATGTACTTTGTTTTCTGTTGTAAAATATTGGGAGTTTTTTTTGCTAAACGCTGAGTTACATCACCAGGATTCTGTTTAATATGGTGTTGTGTATCTTAGACTAAAATAAGAAACTGAAGTTTTCTTTTGTTTTGTGATATCTGTGTGACTGAACTGGCAGGTGTGCACATGTCCCAGTGTGACTTCCACTACTTTGTATCCAGCACTGTAATTTTTCAATTGTTAGAATTATAGGCCATCTCAATGTTCTTCTTCAGCATTACTAAATCAGAGGGGGACACTTTAAAGGTGTGCATGCTGCTTATTGTTGCCATAGAGATTGTGGCTATCTTTGCACACTGAGTTTGGAAATGAGAACTTACTTTTTTACTGGTTGTCCTTCAGAAGACATTTCATTTGGTGAAATTTTAAATTTGAGGAAGGATCAGTTGGAATGGTGTCCAAAGGAATTTCATTTCCAAAGAAATGCTGCACTAAAATGAAGTTCAAGTCACCCACTTCATTGGTTGTTCCAGAAGTTATGCCATGTTTTGAAGATCAGAATAAGTTTTTGTTTTTTTTAAAAGAAAAACAAGGTAAAGATACTACAAAGTTATTGAATGCGTCATATAGTTTTCTAAAAATCCATTGGCTGACACAAATGTCATTGAAAATAGTCAATAATGACACCGACTCTCCGTACTTTAGCAGTTTTGGAAAATGATAAAATACTGGATGGGTCTGGTAAGAGGATCTATGTATCTGGCAATCTCAGTTTTTGGTATGTAAAGTACCAGATACATATGGTGCTCCACCAGAATTGTGATCTTAATAGCAGACTATGTCTTACACTTGGTGCTGCTGATATAAAAGCTGGGAAAAAGTGACAAAAATGATGGAAGCAGCCAGTAAAGTTTCTTTCCATGACTTTGTGTGTCTGTGGAAGCTATAGCAGAACTGCAACATCTAGCTTAGTATTTTAGAGATGTGCATTGTAGAACCCTGCTTTTTCCAAATGATATGAAAGGATATCTTTTACGTATTTGTTTATCCACGTTTACTGTTTTGTTCTCGAGTACAGACAACAGTGAAAACCTGAGAGATAGGGAAAGCAATGATAAACGTTAGCTACACATTTCAATGTACCGTTCTAAAATACTCCACGATAGATTCTTCTGATGTATGTGTCCCTGTATAGGAGTCATAATAAGAAACAGCATTAGTAAAGAAAAAAACAGTTAAAAAATAAATAAAAAAAAGAATGGAAGTCTAAGCAGTGGAAAGCAAAGTAAGTCTCAACAGGTTAAGACTTAGAATAGTAACAACCAATGAGAGTTTCAGCCATCACGTGTCTCGCCTTTTTTCTCTTTCTCTCCTTTACTTTCAGAAGGATGTTTTTCCTATT
Source organism: Protopterus annectens (assembly GCF_019279795.1). Classification (NCBI taxonomy): domain Eukaryota; kingdom Metazoa; phylum Chordata; order Ceratodontiformes; family Protopteridae; genus Protopterus; species Protopterus annectens. Next base: position 330,008,453 of record NC_056732.1, read on the forward strand.
TTTCACTGTTTTGTTATCAAATAACAGAAAAATAGATAAGGGAGTTACTGTCTTTGGCTACATTGTAGAGTTCTGCTTACCATCAGCCCCAGAACTTCTTCCAATTACCCTAAGAGATAAAAATAATCTGGCTGTGTCATTAGTTGAGAAGCTGTTGGGTAAAACAAATCAGGCAGCTGCTTTCACAGAAGAGGGATATATATTTTATTCAAATGTTCTCTTTTTTCTGACTCTGTGCACCCACTAGGCACAGCTGCCATCTTCAAGGATTTGGTTTAATGATTTGCCTTGAATCACACAGTGGGCAGATGAAATCCAGAGCTACCAGATGAAGAGATGAAGTTTATTAGCAGTATCTAAGCCTTAGTCCTCTACACTAAACTGCCATGTTATTTTTTGTGGTTCTCACATCTTAGATTGTACAGTCCTGTAATTATTTGTACAAAAAGACTGCCCAGGGTTTGCCTTTCTGTTAACTGTGGACATGCAGGAAGTTTACCTGCATGTTATCAATCCCAAAGCTCACAGACGCACTTTAGATTATTTTGTTGCAACTGTTCACTTCCAATTTCCCATTGCTATTGGATTTTTTGCTGCTTCCAGCATATTTACTGAATGCCTTGCCTTCAGTATTTGCTCACTTTGAACTAATGGGAATCTACATTTATCCATTTTGAGCCAGCTGATTTATCTAGGGAGACACTATTTAGAATCTAAATGATTCAATTTATCAGACACTGCAGTGCTTTTTTAATGTTGGCACGTGTCCAAAACAGAAAAAAAATACAGTTTTGCTTCTATCCATTCTGAGAAATTTCTGGGTTTAGTTTTGAACAAGAACTGCGGTGATCTCTGTTTCAGGTAATATGGAGCAGTTGGTGTAATTTTTCACACTCATTCCATCTCAGAAATCTTTCAGAGCAAGTGCCTTTCCCAGTCTTATAGTTAATGCAGGATTACACATGAGAAGTAGTATTTTAAGAGGTTATGGAATCAAGTTCTTAGTCAGTAGAACAAGGTTTCTCACTGTTTAGTGCGGTTTTGTATTGAGTTGCCTAGCTCCTGCAATTGCCTTCTGCAGACTAGTAAGCATTCAGATTTTTCCTGATATAGATGACCTGTTGCTTCAGGTGCCTTCTTCCAATCATTTGTTACAGGATCTGCAGTTCACCATCTCTCTCTTTTAAAGTCTGGGGTTCACTGTCAACTTCCTAAAGTCCATCCTGACTCCCTGTCAGGATCATGTGTATCTGGAATGCAGAATTCAGACAGTGCCAATGTTGGCCTCTCCTCTGCCTCCAGAGGTATTGTCAGTGACAACCTTCATTCAGTCTCTTCTTCCTGTGACTGCAATGCCAGCCATGGAGTTTCTTTGAGACCTGGGATTCTTGGCCTCTTCTAGTCCAGTGCTTCCTGTTGCTAGACTGAGCATGAGGAAGCTTCAATGGTACCTCAAGTCAGTTTGATTGCAGTATTGTCACCCTCTGGACTTCAGTGTACCTTTCCTTCCCTGTCTCAAGAAGAAATTTGTGTGGTGGATTCAAATGTTCGCTATCAATCTGGGCTGGCCCTTTCAGCCTCCAGTCCCTTCCCAAGAGATGTTCACCGATGCCTCTGACATGGGGTGGGGAGCTTCTCTTGGTCACCTGAAAGTTAAGGGCCTCTGGCCTCCACATCAGAAGTCAGACCATAACAATATCAAAGAGATGAGAGCTCTGATTCTGGCCCTTTAGGCTTTTCACCCCCATGTTCTCTCCAGGTCCCTTAAAGGTGTACACAGACAACACTGCTGTGATATGGTATCAGCTGACAGGGGAGCAGAAAATATCTCCTCTGCAGGATGGCTCTTCAGGCTTAGGCAGTGACTTTCAGTTATCAGTCACCTCTTCAGGCAGTATACATTCAGAGCACAATCTAGTGGCAGACTTTCTGATCAGGTCCAAAAAACTGGCTCACAAATGGATGCTTCACAGAGACATGTTTCTGGGCACTGTCCATCGGTAGGGTATTCCTCAGGTAGATCTTTTTGCCTCCCCTCTGAACAGGCAGCTTCCTCTGCTCTGTCCCAGAGTGCCATACCATCTGGCATGGAAGATAGACACCATTTATTTTCCTTGGAAGGGGGTGTTTCTTTATGCTTTCCCTCCTTTTCCTCTACTTCCAGGAGTCCTACAGTAGATTCAGCTGGACTCCACAAAAATCTTGCTAGTGACTCCCTTTTGGATGAGACAACACTGGTTCCCCTTCTTAATGCATCTGGCCAGGGGCAGTCATCACAAGTTACCTCACCGGTTGTATCTCTTCACACAGGATAAGGGGTCTCTCATCTATTCTAACTTGTTCACTCTGCATCTAACACTATGGGTGATAGGGTTTTGATCCCTTTCAGATACCTCTTTTCTGAGGATGTGCTCAGGGTTTTACAGGAGGCAAGGAAACCTTCAACCGGAAAATGTCATGTCCCAGTGGAAAAAAAAAATTCAGTCTGGTGCCATGCTCATAAACAGGAGCCTTTTTCAGTCAGACTTCCTCTGGTCCACTCTTATTTGTGTGAGTTGGTCCAGTCTGGCCTGGCCTAGTCTTCTGTGAAGGCCCATTTGTCAGCCATTACTGCTTGTCTGCCCTTGAATTTTCCTTTGACTTCTCCTTTTGAGGTCAAACAGTTTCTTAAAGGCATCCTGTATGTCAGGCCTCCAGGAAAATCTATTCCTTCTCCTTGGGACCTTAATTTTGTTTTGGAAAAATTGACTTGGGCTCCTTTTGAACCTGCATATTCTGCTTCTTTTCAACATTATACCTGGAAGACTGGTTTGTTGCTGGCTCTTACTTCTGCTCAGAGGGTTTCTGAGCTCCAGGCCCTTATTCAAATTCCTCCTTTTTTGTTTTTAACACAGAGACAGGGTGTCCCTTTGTACTAATCCTTCTTTTGTGCCCAAGGAAGTAAATGAGGTATCCTTGAATCAGTCAGTACAGTTCCCTTATTCTTCCTTCTTCTCAGTCTGCTAGTGAGAGGGTCCTGCATACCTTGGATTTGCACTGACAGTTCAGGTGCTAAATAGAACAAACTAGGACTGTTTGTAAGTCTGATCCACTTTTTGTTTCCTTTCATCCCAGGTGGGTTTGACTGTTTCTAAGCAAACTATCTCCTAGTTATTTAAGGCCATTTGCTTTTGTTATTCTTTTCAGGACCCTCTCACTAGCAGACTGAGAAGAAGGAAGAATAAGGGAACTGTACTGACTGATTCAAGGATACCAAGTTGACACAAACATCCTTCAAAAAGGTCTCACAGAGACAGATAACTGGTGCCAGCGCCATGGTTTAAAGCTAAATGCCAAAAAATGTATAGTCATACCCTTTGGCAAAAACAATGTGCCCACAAATTACCACATAGGCGGAAACCCATTAAGTACAGAGAAAGTTATTAGAGACCTGGGGACCCAAGTTGATAGCAATCTCTCCTTTGAAAACCACATTGCCAAAGTGGTTAGAAAGACCTTCTACATAGCCCACCTCATCACGAAGGGTTTCACATCTAGATCAAGAGAGGTAATCGTGCCCCTTTATTCATCCCTCATCAGGCCCATCATAGAATACAATGCCCCTTTTGGGATGTACCTTACCCGACACCTGCAGCAATTAGAAAGACCCCAAAAGTATCTCACCAAGAGGATCAAGGGTCTCAAACAGATGCCATATACTGCTCGGTTCAAAAAACTCCAGCACTACTCACTTGCATACCGCCTACTTGAGGCGATCTATGCCTGACATACAAAGCTATGTCAAATCCAGAATTAATGGACATGCTCCACCTCAGTAAATCTAGATCCCTTAGAGCCACACGCTCGAGGGACTTGAACCTCAGCACAGAAATAAATAGAACTTGCTGGAGGGACAGGTTCATAACCCAGAGGCTCCCTTCGCTCTGGAATAGAATTCCAGTTCATGTGAGGCAGAGCACCTCACTGAATCTCTTCAAGAAGAATCTCGATAAGTGGATGGGGGATCGTAGGTTTGTCCCAGGGATTACTCCTGTGTCACTATTAGACAGAGGCACAGTAAACTAAACCTTAAAAAAGGGCACAGTATACTCAAATCAAGGGGTGGCGTAAGCCATACAGAATCGGGCTAGGCTTATAATTGCCCCAGGGCAGATAGCCTAGTATGAACCTATGGCAAATCTCTATCTACTTCGGTCAGAGCTCATTTCACTAAGACTGTTGCCCCCTTCAAGGGGTTTGACACCAATTCCATCCTTGAAGCTGCTACTTGGTCTTCCGTTCATACCTTTACTAAATATAATGTTACATGTGGTTTCTAGGGCCAGAGGTGTTTTTTCTGAAACCATTTTATGTGGGTTTGTTGAGGGCTGTTCTCAGGATTCCACGATTCCACCTCCCATTCCGTTTCTTGAGCTTTTTACCCTGCCTTTTGTGTGGAATATTGAAACAGTGATACAGAAGGGCATATTACTGTTGTGTAAAATCTTACCATAACAGCAGGTGCCCGGCTCTTCACTGTCGCAGTATTTGCTCCCTCCCTCCATCTCCTTCATGTTTGTTCTGCATTTTTTCCTTTGGATGTGCATGGACTATTTTGTCCTGTGGAGACTGTTCTCTTCTGGGTAGCTGCGTCTGTACATCCCTTTTATGCCCTCCGTTCTGTGTGGGAGGCATAGATATGACATATGTCATAGATATGACATGTGGCGCATACAAGATCTTTAGGCTTTGCATACTGGTTGAGTGTTGGGCTGCCCTGGGCAAAAGATCCTTCTATGTGGAATACTGCAACAGTGAAGAGAAGGACATATACTGCTTTGGTTAGATTTTTAGACAACTGTACTTTCAGCAGTATGAAATACAACTGTGGTGTAAGACAGTAGTAAGCAAGCAGACATCCATTCCTGTTTGCCAAGCAAATTAGCAGTGATGGTGTAGGAGCAAGCAGTTTATATGTAGTTGTCATTTTAAGTCGTTTATATTCGGAGCCAAAGAATACGTTTTGATAGACACTGTAATTATAAGGAGCACTATATTCCAGAAGTGAAAACTAAGACTTTTTTTTTTGGTCATTAGTATCTGAAGTTAGAGCTGTTGCCATTCAGCTGAATTATCATTTTCTGTTTTACTCCAGATAACCTTGCAACCAAGCCTTGACATCTACTGCATTCTTAGTCAGCTTTAATGAGAACCTTCTGTCTGCTTTTCTTCCAAAATCTGTTTATTGTAAAACTGTTGTTAAACCTAAAGACAGAAAGAGAGAGAGAGAGAGCAAATTTGATAATCTTTGCCGTTCTCTGACCAAAGTGACCATGGTTTTAGATGTCAGTAGCTCAAGTGTTAACACTACTCCTTCATAGCCATCTGTCAGCTTAGCAGGACATCACAGCTGTATATACCTACCTCTTTTCGCACTCCCTAATAGCATGGAAGATGACAGTTATATTGTCAGCAGCAATTTGCTTTCAGTAGAAGGTCCGTGTAACTTGAAAGAAGTAAGGAGGCATACCCCCCCAAAAATTGTAGCTATTCAGATTGACTAGATTTACCCTCTGGCATCAAGACCAGGGCTTAGACACAAATTAAAGCACATTCCCCCAAATCTTGCTTTATCCTCCTACTTTTAAAGCTGTCCTGGACTATTCTTTCATTAAGATATATTTGTATTCACCGTTTCTGTTTTATTTACTGCATTCACTTTCCTTTCTTGTGTGCCCTATGCCCCACCATTCAGCAGTGGCTACCTTTGGGAGATGCATAAAAGCTTTTGCATGTTTACAAACTTCTGACCAAGCAGTATCCAACTTAGTGTGCGAACTGCACCAGGGGAGATAGCTTCCTTATCCTAGGATGGGTGAGTCAGCACAGGCTGTTCACTTCCATCTTCCCACTGTCTAGTCCCTCCAGCAACCCTGCTTCTTGTTAACATTGATTGCCTGAGGTGCAGTAAGGGCTTATTCCTTTGCACCATTGGGCCGGATTCAGTCACTTTCCATTTTGAGGTAAATAGTTTATGATGGCAATTCTGTATGTGTTGACCCACAGGATTTCTTCTCTCTCCTGTTTGGAATTCAAATTTTTTGCTGTTAAAAAGTTATTGTTGGCTTCTTTTGAGACTCTTTAGTAGGATAAATATCAAAACCCTTCCACAGAAGACTGTATCGGTAGCTTTCACCTTAGCTAGCTAGCAGGAGTTTAAAGTTCAAGCCTTGATGTGCAAAGGATAGTAGTGTGCATTCCACAGGGAAAGTGCCTCCTTGAGAATCTGTGATTCTTCATACCAAGTGTTTTTTTTCTGAAGTTTCCTTAATTAAATTTATTTAGTTGTCAACTTTCCTTCCAAAAAGTAAGAAAACAAGGGAGAAAAATTCTCTACACTGTGGATGCGTGCACAGACATAAACACACACAGACCTCTCAGAGATTACACAGAAGGAAATGCACCACTAAGGCAGTCTGATCAACTGTTTGTTTCACTTATGAAAGACAAATAATGCCATAGAAAGGCAAGGTTCTGCATCTGAACTTCAGGTCTCAGCCCAACATTTTGGATGTTCTCAGGTTGGTGTTTAAGTCATCTTTTGCCTTCAGTGATGTTATGTACCTTAAAATAAGCTAAAATGCATGTCAGCAGGAAGTGGAACTGAGCACACAGTGCAGTATCAATATACAGATCATTAAACTCCGAAAAGCAATCTCAGGAAATCAAACATTCAGTATTATTGAATGTGTTACATACTAGTGATTATTACACTCAAACTTACACAGTAAGCTGAACACAATATAGTAAATAAAAGCAAAGGCTGTAGTACTTTGGTGGAAGGCTTCACTCTCATGTACCTCCAGTCCCCCTCCCCCCATCCCATCTACTTATATATTTTAATTCTGATGCTGCACAAATTTGAAGATAAAAGGAACTGTTTAGTTTTCTAGCAAAGCCAAATATGGGATGTGGTCTGCTTCATCCTCTATAACCTATAGGATTGAAACTTCCAGTTTAGAGCAGTTTAGCAGGGAGAAAAAAATTTCTCAACCTTTAGCTTTTTCCCTTTACTCATTATGCCCTATGCATCCCCATTTTCTCCAGATTTTTGCCACTCATCGAGCTAGCAGGAACTGAAATGTTCTCAGATTATTTTCTTGTCCAGTTTGTTTTTCGGTAAGGTGATGTCCAGAGTTCTACTTTTAATTCCTTACTTATCACTGCTTTGTTTTATTCCTTTTTAGTAAGCTAGAATTATTTTTTTTCCTTTAATAGTTTTAACAGTTGAATAGGTTATTTCCCTCCTGCTCAAAGCTGCAGTTTTCCTGCTGCACCCAGTCTCCCAGCCCTGCTGTAATTTGGTTTTATATGTTTTGAATTTTATGAATATGTTTGATAATGTTTCTCTATGTACTGTAGTGTTGGTAAACTACAGCTTTTCTCCCTGAGCTGTCAATGAAAGGGGACTTTTGATCAGGTACAGTTGAATAATTTCGGTCATCAAATAAATGAATGAATGAAAATAAGAAAGAATACATTTTCCTATGCATCACTTTATTATTGTAGTTTTTTTTCATTGCTGTTCTGATTTGGGTATTTATTTTACTAAAAAATGGAGATGCCAAGTGACATTCAAAAAGTGTGAGTCATACTTTCATATGATATACCTACAAGACAGACATTTATTATGTGTAGTATGTACTTATGACCTCATTATCTTGAAGTGGATTGCAGTATGATGACTGAATACAAGAATACACATTTTCTAAAATGAGGATTTAGATCTGCCAGAGTCATCCAGCGCTCCGAGTAGTCTACCTTGGAGGCTCATAGAGACAATGTCAGGGCCAAGGATAGTTCTACCAAGAACAGAAAATTGTGTTTACTGAAGGAATTGTCTTCCCCATCCTTAAGGTGCCCAGACATGATGAAGAATATTCTGTGTCAGATTTAGATATTCCTAAACTGGTTTCCATTATACTGGGGGACTGTCCTAGTATGTTGGCCAGGAGAAACAGTGTATATACAAGTCTTTTTCATTCTTACTCACAAATGGGTATTGGATCCAATTCGGCCGCATATACAAGACTTTGGCTGCAATTCTCAAGCTCCTGCCTGTACCCACAATGCCCTATTTTAACCCCAGCTCCTAAGATCTTGTTTGCCTCCATCATGGCAAGACAGATGATCAGTCTTGAGCAGTAAGAAATATATTTTTTGTATAATTTGAAAAAAAAAAAAAAAGTGCAAGACTTAGTATCTTGTTAACCCTTTTTATTCTCAGGTTGCACTACTTTGTTGTATAACCCATTTTTATCGTTAGGGTTTACTGTTTCTCTCTCTGACTAAGATGTCTGAAAAACCTACATGTTTCAAGAAGTGCACTTCTTGTGGGCAGAAGATCCCTAACTGTGATGTCAGTAAGAAGTGCATTTATTGTCTGGGAGCTGACCATCTCAGCTCTTCCTATGCCCTTTGCTCCACTTTCAACCCTAAGGCACTGTTTGACAGACGTAATAAGTTAATCCTAAAAGACTTAATTCCAGCTACTTCTAGGGCTCAACCCCCCTCTCCAAAGCATCACAAGTTTTCTCGGAGTCCAGGAAACGCTCTCTTCAAAAATCGGAGAGAGCTTCTTCAGAAGTTAGGAATGTTTCTGATCTGACCTGTTCAGATCAGAAGTCTTTCTGACCACCCACAGATCCACTGCCCTCCTCTGATCTGACTGGCTCAGCCCCTTCTGTGAGCTCTCCTTGACTGTCCACCTCCTTCTTGGATCGCTAACCTTTAGATCTGACCAGCAGGGGTTGTACACTGGAGTACATTTTGAAGCCAATCTCTCCTGCCCTTCCTACCGAATTGTTCCAGAAACCAAGGACGCATCCCTGACTAGCGTCCATGGCATCATCCAGGTATTTGACGAGCTTGACAGAGGTGGATGTGGACAAGATGATGCAGAGATTTCTCAGGGCCCAAATCCAGATGGGGTCTCCTTATGGATCCTTGAGTGCACCTGCCAGGCCCATGCTTTCTGTTTCTCCAATCTGACCTGTGGTTTTGGAGTCCCAAGGTGCGAGATCCCCAAGGGGTTCTGCACTGGATCTGAGTATGCTCCCCTCTTTGACTCTGGCATCTCTGACCATCTGTGCTCTGCTGCTCTCAGATCTGAGAGGTCGGTGCTGGGTTTGAGGGGCTTGGTTCGGCTCCAACTTTGTCAGATCCATCCCTGCCCCTTGGAGCTTCTGCCCTGGACAGCTCGGATCTGATTCTCCCTGTGAGGCTTGGATCCAGGGATGGCCCCGACCTTCCTTCCTTCAGTGGCTTTGGCTCTGAGGAAGGGGAAGAGGTTCCCCGGCCCAAGAGCTTTCCAGATGGTAGAAAGGGCTTTCTCTTTACAGAGAGAACCATTCTCTCATCTCAGATCCTATCCCCAGGCCCTCTTTGGGTCCGAGTTCTGAGCCCATCAAACCTGTTCCACAGGGATTGCCAGTTCCGTGTAGCCTCCAGACAGGTTTCCCAGATGAATCCCCCTCCTCCCGATACCTCTCCCGAGCAACCCACAGAAGAGGTCCCTCGAAAGAGAATGTGTAAGAGGAGACACACAGACTCACCCATGGAGTCTGTCACAGAAGACACTGATTTTGATGAGGGAGAAGAATCCCCCGATTGCCACCCAATGACGTCTCCTTTGGAGACTTCCTCAAACAGAAGGGTAGCTGGTCTACTCAATCTCCTTCTTTTGAGGAATCAGTGTTTCTGGAGGCTTTTAGTGCTGTACCTCCTATATCTTGGGTGACCCCCTGGCTGATGAACTTATTGATATAGTTTCCCACCGGCCTTGGAAGGAGCCAGACACTGTTGAGCCTATCCCCAAGCATCCAGACAAGTTTTTAGTTCCCTGTACTGACAGACCCTACTGGAGCAAGGGAATTCTGGTTAATGCCTTAGTTATGGCAGCAGCCACTAAGAAGGAGTTAGCTAAACAAAGCTCCTCTGTCCACCCACCAAGCAGAGAGTCCAGAGAGATGAACAGATTCAGAAAGCATGTGTACACCCCATGTACTTTTACCCTGAGGTTATTAAACTACCTGGACACTTTACCTGTCTACAGAGAGATTTGACAAAGGAACTTGGAAATACTCTCTCAGAATCCATGTCTTTGGTGGATCTCAAGAAGGTTTCTCCACAACTGGCTACTCTTCAGTCCATTTCTAATGCATTGATGAGGGTGATATCCCATGCACCAGAGGGTGCCTCACAAGCTGCCGGTTCAAGCATAACCATTAGGAGGCATGCCTGGATGAGGTTATGCAATTTTGCAGAACCCTTCAAGGTGTCTTTTGTCAGTGCCCCCTTTGATGGCTTTTCTTTGTTTGGGCCTTCAGTTAAGGATGATCTCACCCTCAGCAAACAGCAAGGGAAGACTCAGTCTGCCATATGAATCAAGTTTTCTACCCCTCAACATACTTTATCTAGAAACCAGTAAGGTGCTACGAAGATGTGGTTCCAAAAATGTCAGGGACCTCTCCAGGATTTACATGGGAATGCTTCCTCCAGAGGCAGAGGAGGAGCTTCAATGGACAACATCACCCTAGAGGCAGAGGGCATTTGTAGAATCAGGGCTTCAGAGATTCCTTCTCCAATAGGCCCTATCAGTTCTCCTGAAGTGTTGCCTGACTGTCTGCCTTTGGAGGCAGTCAGGAGTTGATTTTCTGTGCACCTAAACGCCTGGACAGATATCAAAAAAAAATTCTTGGGTGCTAAGAATCATACCCAGAGGTTACTACTTACCATTTTACCTTCCTCCCTCCTATTCACAGAAAGAAACTTCCAGACATTCCTCCCAGTCAGAAGGAAGATGCAGCTCAGGAAATACGAAAGCTAATATGAAAAAGAGTCATCTAGGAGGTCCCTCCCAAACAGATAGGATTCCAAACTTACTCCCACTTCTTTTTAGTGCCAAGGAAAACAGGAGACCTAAGACCCATTTTGGATCTAAGCAAACTGGATCAATATGTAAAGAAGGCAAAGTTCTGAATGGTTATGGTTCAGTCTATCTTGCCTCTTCTGCACAAGGATGATTGATGTGCTTTTTAGATCTCCAGGGCTAGTACTTTCACATCAAAATGGACAGGCGATCCAGGCGGGAGCCAGTCATTACCAATTCAGATTACTAATCTTTAGTCTCACTACAGCCCCCAGGATGTTTACCAAATGCATGGCAGTAGTTGCAGCTCACTTGAGACTCAAAAGATTCTGGGTGTTTCCATATCTTGACAATTGACTCCTTACTGACCCACCAAAGCATTAACTTCTACAAGCCAGGGATTACTTTCTCCAGCTTTCCAACACCTTAGGCATCTCAGTAAATCATGCCAGATAGAACCTGGTCCCCATACAGAACTTGAAATTTATAGCGACTCTATTGAATACTACAAGTCAGGTGGCATCCTTACCTCCTCATCACAGCATATCATTGAGAAATTAGGTATGGGCCATACTGTCTCATCCATTGCCTCCAGCAAAACTAGTACTGCAAGATCTTGGGTCTGTGTGTGCTGCCATTCTTCTAGTTCCCCTAGCAAAATTCTCTATGCAAATTCTTCAGTGGACCTTGGTTGTACAGTGGTCCATACTTTACCAGCCCTGATCGTTTCCCATAAGATTCACTCCAGTCTGCAAATGTCATATTTGCTGGTGGATCCAGTCCGGCAACTTGTTTTTGGGCAGACCATTCACCCTTCCTCTCCCAGTTGCCACAGTGACCATGGATGCTTCCCAAATATCAATGTCCTAGAGATGAGAGCAGTCCTTCTAGCAGTGCAAGGATTTCAGGACTTCTCCCTCTGGGGACTATTGCAGTTCACACAGACAACATGTCAGTAGTCTGGTGCATCAATAAACAAGGAGGAACCCACTCTTTTGGGTCTGGGAATGGGCAATCACTTCAGACCTCTTTCTCATTGCAACACATATACTGGGGAAAACCAGTACACTAGCAGACAGACTCAGCAGGTCCATTCTGGTTCCCCACAAGTGGTCTCTCAGTCAATCAGTAGCGAACATGATCTTCAGCCGCTGGGGCCAACCTTGCTTTGACCTATATGCCTCACCCCTAAATAACAAATGCAGCTAGTAATAAGCTCTGATCCCCCTCCAGGGGAGTCACCAAGAGATGCTCTCATTCATGATTGGCCCCTGGGACTCCTCTGTGGTTACCCTCCTTTCTCTGATTCCCAACTTCTTACAGAAAACAAGCAGGCTGAGGAGCTTAATCATCCTCATTGCCCCCTTCTGGCAGGTATGGTTCCCCTTCCTTTGGTCTCACTTGAAATATCCCTCACGGATACTGGCGCCCACTCAGGATCTCCTGTCTCAACTTTTGGGAATGTTACTCTCCAATCTCCATGCCCTCAAGCTAACTGCATGGTTTCTCCACTTCCAGTAATAGTTTCCAGGCTTGCTTCCCTGGTTTGTGACATTATCTTGGCCTCCCAGAAGGCTTCTACTAAGAAGGTCTACAGAAGCAAATGGAAAAGATTCTCCATTTGGGATTCTAATCAGAATATTGACCCATATTCAGCACCTACATCAGCTGTTCTTCTCTTTCTATCTAATATTTTCAAGGAAGGGGCTAGCTTCTCCACTGTTAAGCTTTAGTTAGCAGCAATTTCCAATTTTAATTCTGGTGGCATTTTCTTTTCCTTGGCTTCATCCAGATTATGCAAAGCCTTCATGAAGAGTGTCTTTCTCCTCAGATTTCCAATAAAGGACCCCTTTCATCCTTGGGACGTTACTGTAGTCCTTCAGGGTTTAACCCAGAAATCATTTGAACCAGCAGACACATGTCATAAAGTTTCTTTCTTTCAAAATGATCTTTTTCGTGGCTTTCACATCTACAAAAAGAATTTCTGAGCTTCAAGCTCGATTGGCTAATCCTCCTTACATTATTTTTCATAAGGATAGGGGGACTGTATGGACCAATCCTGCCTTTCTTCCTAAGAATAATATTAATCAGTCCATACAAGTACCAGTCCTCTTCCCAAAATTTACACACAAAGGAGAATACATGGTTCACCTCCTTGATGTGCATAGATAATTATGTTTTTATCTTCCCAGGTACAAAACAGTTCAGGAAGTTTGATCAGCTTTTTGTATCCTTTTCCCCTATCCACTTGGGGCAGGCTGTCTCAAAAATTACACTGGCCAAAGGGATTACTGATTGCATTATGTTGGTTTATTCTCAAAAAGGATTAGAATTGCCTAGATCCCCCTAGAGCTCACTGTACTAGATCTACGGCTACTTCATCTGTCTTTGCCTCTAGAATTTCCATTGCAATATGTATGCTGCAGTCACCTGGTGAAAGACTCGTACTTTTCTTACACATTACAAACTGGATATTGTCTCTAGAAGCAGAGCTTCTTTTGGTTCGACAATGCTCTGACATGTCCTTCCGTGAGGACTTCCTGAGAGATACGTAGCTGGAGATTCTGTCCCATTTGTGAGGAAGAATGAAAAGGACATCATCAGATATAGAAGTTATGTACTTAACCATAACTTGGCATCTGTGTTGTCCATTTTCATTCTTCCTCGCCTTTCCTCCCATCCGTTCCCTAGCCTTGTCATTCCTAGAAGCACCTGTTTGACTGTTTTGTAACCTTTTCAATTCCAGATTTGAACTACCCCAACTTTTTCTTATATCTGTTTCTATCTCTGCGATAAAGTGGGAGATTAGGCAGCAAACTCAATCTGAGGAGTTGAGGACAGAGTAGGGCATTATAGGTAGAGGGAGAAGCTCGAGAATTGGATCCATAGTCTTGTATATACGGCTAAATCATATCTGAAGATCTGATCCGATACCCATTTATGAGGAAGAATGAAAATGGACAACACAGATGCCAAGTTATGGCAAGTATATAACATCTATTTTTTTGCTGTCATAGATGGGTCTTTTCACTTGAACTCTCCTGAGACCCTTGTCTCCCAGGTCATTTCATTCTTCCTCACATAGGTCTGTTAATGTCAACAGTGACTGAAACTATCAAAGGTTGTGCTTCAGATGCAGGTTGAGATGGGTCTGCTACCATCCTACTAAGGTTACAGGGTGGATGGGGTTAGTGTTTCCTTGGTTATCTTTGACCTTGTTTCCTCCTCAGTTCCAGTGATTGCTGCATTCCTAAGTCCTATCTTTGGCATTGAGAGGTTTGACTTTGGACCGTTTACTGCCATTTTCTCATTGATTCTAAGTCTAAGCATTGACTCTTCAGCCTTAATTTCATTGCCAGTGCCCTCATTACCATTTTGTAGGTGCAAGTTTTCAGTTTAGGAGCCAGTGTTGACAATATGGGATCTCTCAGTCAAGGATCTGGCCTTTTGGCATCATTAGTGTTGATCTTTTCAGCAGAGATGCTGATGAGGGCTTAGTGCTAAGCCATTAGTACCAGTCTTTGGTTCCTACAAGTGCTAACATCATCGTCCGTGCCAGTGAAACAGCTTTCACTGCATGGTCTTCCCCAGCACCAGCTACAGTGTGTGTGTGAGTGTGTGTGTGTAAAGAAGGAGGGAGGCAGGTAGGGGTGTGTTTAAGAGGTAGGTAGCATACCCTTCACCTGTACAGATTTTTGCAGAATGTCCAAATTTTTTGCCTCATAATTTTAGCCTGTTTCTCATAAAATTATGTTTTTCTGACAAATCCCTTGCAAATCATTTAGGACTGAAGTCAGAAAATAATGTCAGACATTTGAGCTTTAGACTTCATATCCTTCAGAAAATTCGTACTAATGCAAAACAACTTTCTTTGAGAGTTACTGTGTGTGTGTGTGTGTGTGTGTGTGTGTGTGTGTGTGTGTATAAGCCTCAACATGCTTACAAAACTTATATCATTCTCAATTCAACTACTACTTCTTCTGAACCTTACTTATATCCACTACCTTACCCAGCCCAACTCCACAAATCACACATCATTCCTTTAACAACCAGCTCACTCCCTTCAACTCATTTACACTCATTTGTCTCAATCTCCCCTGGACTGTATCCCATTAACATCCATCTATTTTTTCACTACGAACTAAGCACTACTTATAAACTCTGTAGCCCCTCTCCAACCACCAATATCCACACAAATCTGATAATATACAAAATACAAGCAAGGCAATCCAAACACCTCATCAGCATAATCCAACACCTAACAACCATACTTTTATCTGGAGATATACACCCTAACCCAGGCCCAAACACCACTTCCTCTACATCTAAATCCATCCTACTAGCTTCTCTAAATGCCCAAAGCATAGCTAACAAAATCCCCAACCTCCATGCCTGGCTTCTCCACAACAAACCTGACATCTTAGCTATCTCTGAAACCTGGTTAAAACCTAATATAAAAGATGCTAAAATAGTACCACCAAACTACTCTATCATCAGAAAAGACAGGGCCCACAAAAAGGGTGGCGGGGTAGCTCTACTCTATTCATCCACCCTATCCATTACTCCCTGTAACAAACCCATCCCTCACTTCTCCAATGCAGAATTAGTATTAGCACTATTTCAATTAAATAAACACAAACACATTTGCATAGCCTCACTTTACATTCCCCCGGGAGACAATATCTCAGTACTTGAGGATATCCTATCCTGGCTTTCTACCAATATCAGTAATGAAACTATTATCATGGGAGACACAAATATTAATTGGTCTTCCATTCATTCCCCTACACACCCCCTAAACATCAACCTATGTAAGTACTCTCAGCTCATCAACCTCACTACCAGACCCTCTAAAGACTTCTCCAGTGGCAGTATCCTAGACTGGATCTTAGTCTCTCACCCCCATTACTACACTGATAGTGGAACTCTTCCTGATTCCCTCAGTGACCACCTTCCCATTTTCACCAAACGTCTTCCATCTCCATTACAAGTAACTCATAATTACATCAGCACTCGCTACCTAAAAAACTTCAACCCAATAACCTTCTCAGACTCCCTAAAATCAATAAATTGGAACCCCCTGAAAACTCTACCCCTGGATAATGCTGTTGCACACTTCAATACAACTTTCCTAAAACTGCTTGATAGTTTTGCCCCCATAAAAACCAAAAGAATAAGAAACAATACTGCCCCCTGGCTAACAAAAAACACACTAACTGCCATGCGACTTAGAGACAAAACCTGGGCACATTACCAAAGAAACAAAACTCCCACCACCCTTAATGAATTCAAAACACTTTGCAATACAGTTAAAAAGCTTATCACAGCAGATCGACAGAATTATTTCTCCTTACTCCAAAACAACCATAAAACCAATCCTCAAAAATTCTGGAAAGGCATCACTACCCTCCTAAAACCTGGCTCAGCAGAAAACCCAAGCCCAGACCCAAATGCACTAGATATAGATCTGGCCACCCAATTCAACTCTTTTTTCATAGACTCTATTTCCAAATTAACCTCATCCTTCTCTAATGACACCTCACCCCTACTTCTGCATCCCCCCTCCTGTCACCCCCTTCATCTCCAGTCTCTCAACTCCCACCATTCTCCATAAAACCCATTCTTACTTCTACCATAAGAAAACTCCTGCAAAAGCTAAAACCGTGCACCAATGCCCCCGATAAGATTCCCTCATCCTTCCTCAGCATAGCTGCCGAAGCCATTGCCTTCCCCATCAGCATCCTAATCAATCGCTCTATCCAAGAAGGTCTTGTACCCAAACTCTGGAAAAGGGCTTTCATTATTCCCTTGCACAAAGGAGGCAATAATAACAATATTACAAACTTTCGTCCCATAACCATCCTCTCTCCTATATCAAAACTTCTAGAGAAATGTATCCATCTTCAACTCCTTCCCTATCTCTTAGATAATAACTTACTAACTTCCACACAACAAGGATTCAGACCCGGCCACAGCACTATGATTGCCCTCCTTACCTTCCTGGAAACTGTAAATAAAGCCTGAGATTCTGGCTCTACTGTATCTACCCTCCTTCTTGACCTCTGTAAGGCCTTCAATACTATCTCTCACAACCTTCTCCTAACTAAACTATCTAACCTAAACCTATCCCCTTCCTCTCTCAATTGGTTCACCAGCTATCTCTCCAACAGGCAACAAGCTGTCAAGTGGAAAAAAAGCCATCTTCTCTTTCCTTAACACACCCACTGGTGTCCCCCAGGGTTCCATTTTGGGTAATCTCCTCTTCAATATATTCATAAATGATTTCTTCCACTCAATTCCTCATGCTAAACTTATTCAATATGCAGATGATTCTACAATTATCTGTGCAGCCACATCCATCCCCGCTCTCTTAAAACTGACTCAAGACGCCTTCTCTACCACAGAACAGTGGATGAAGGACAATCATCTAGCACTCAATGCATCAAAAACCAAACTTATGGTATTTACCCCCTCAAAAACCAACACCATTGATGGAAAACTATTCTCCATCACTAGCCAGAATAACACACCTCTTGAACTGGTATCTGAAACCAAACTACTAGGAGTCCAGATTGATGACCAGCTTAAATTCAATAGCCACCTACCACTAAACATAAAAAAAAAAACACCAAAAACTTGGCATGCTCTACCGACACAATTGATTCCTCACTACATCTACCAAGCTCACTCTCGCTACTACATTTCTCATCCCTTCCCTCCTTTATGGTGCCCCTCTCCTAACAAACCTGCAATCATCTCTCAAAACAAAACTGTCCTCTTGTTATAATAAAATTGCCAAATTTGCCGCTAGCCACAAATCATCTACCCATCACTGTACATCTCTCCACAAACCTAACTGGCTAGAGCTTCCCAACTATCTCTCCTATACTCAGCTCACAAACTCATTTTTCATCCCTCCCTCTGTCCCTCCCTCAGTTCTACCTTTAAAATGCACCTGCCACAAAGACTCCTAAGATCTAATAACCAAAACCTAATAGAGCTGTACAAACCCCTTCACTCTCCAGGACAAAACCTCCTGTCCTTTGCCCTGGCACGCCTATGGAACCCCCTTCCTCCCTCCATCCGTATCACCACCAACCTCCCTGCTTTTAAAAAATCACTGCACTCACATCTAACATCCTCATGGGAATGCTCCTGCTCCCACCCCTCATAGCCTATTCTCCACTTCCTACAGGCAACTATATCATATATTACCAGACACCAAATAATAAGCCAGCTGTAATAACCTCTTATAATTCTCTAATCCTACTATTCCACTCAAGAAACTATATATTTACTACAGCAATCCTTTGTTTTTCTACAAAATTTAACCTACAAATTTTTATTGCACCTGCTTAAATCTTGGTTTTCTACAAAATGAAACCTAAAAATTGCATTGTAACTGCTTAATCTTTGATTTGTCTTGAACCCACAAATGACTGAAATTGTAAACTGCTGTAATCTTTTTGTTACCATTGTTTTGAAGCTTTGTCTTTAACCTACAAATGATTGAAATTGTAAACTGCTGTAATGTTTTTGTAACCTTTGTTTTGGAGCTTTTCTCCCCAGGACTCCATTGAAAACGGGTTCTTATTGGCCCAGTGGACTATCCTGGTTAACCAACTGCAAATAAATAAATAAATAATAAAATAAATAAAAGGTAAGAAAGTAGGTGTGTGTGTGTGTGTGTGTGTGTGTGTGTGTGTGTGTGTGTGTGTGTGTGTGTGTGTGTGTGTGTGTGTGTGTGTAAAGAGGGAGGGAGGCAGGTAGGTGTGTGTATGTGTGTGTGTGTGTGTGAAGAGGGAGGAATGCAGGTAGGTGTTTGTGTGTAAACAGGGAGAGAAGGCAGGTAGGGGTGTGTTTAAGAGGTACCCCTTCACCTGTCCAGATTTTTGCAGAATGTCCAGATTTTTTGCCTCATAATTTTAGCCTGTTTCTCATAAAATTCAGTTTTTCTGACAAATCCCTTGCAAATCATTTAGGACTGAAGTCAGAAAATAATGTCAGACATTTGAGCTTTAGACTTCATATCCTTCAGAAAATTTGTACTAATGCAAAACAACTTTCTTTGAGAGTTACTGTGTGTGTGTGCGCGCGTGCGTGTTTGTGTGTGTGTGTGTGTGTGTGTGTGTGTGTGTGTGTGTGTGTGTGTGTGTGTGTGTAAAAGGTAAGAAAGTAGGTGTGTGTGTGTAAGTAAGAGGGAGGGAGGTGGGGGTGTATGTGTAAGACATAGGTAGCATACCCCTCAACTGTCCAGGTTTTTGCAGAATGCCCAGATTTTTGCCCCATATGTTTGTCTGTTCTGTGAAACTTTTGTTTAGCTAGCTAATGGTATCACTACTGTGGTACAGAGTTTTAAAACTATGTCAGTAGTACAGCAGGTAGCATGTTTGCACCTTAATGCCGAAGGCTGTGTGTTCTACTCTCACAGCATGTAGATAGATTGCTGATACTGTGTTGTATTTTCACAGGGTGGGGTGTTGAAGTCATGAATATGTCCTCCTTTGGATGAGATGCCTAGTAACTATGAATCTGTTTTCAGTTTACCATCCATGCAATATTACCAGCTTACCATTTTTTTGTGTAACATAAGTAGGCAATTTATTCTTCAAGGGCAGCAGGCACTGAATTGGTATGTAGATGAAACAATGAAATATAAAATTGTTAGCAGCAACCTTTTCATTGGTTACAGATCTCTTTAAGGTGAAATTAGTCAGATGACTTTTACTTCTGCAGAGATTGTGCATATTGACTGAAACTGGCAGATTGTAATGACAGAAGTTTGAGTGGTCTTTTATGGTTGAAATGTTCTAAATTGGGCAGTTTTGTCATTATTGGTTCATATGTTTTGTTTCTTTGCTTACTGGAAAAATGTGCAAAACTATACATTTAAAATACGCTCTTCCAAGTGGTGCTGTGTTATACAAGGGATATAGTTTAATTGTTGTATCTTAAAATGTAATTACACAGTCTGGAAGGTGAATCAAATAACTTTAGCTTGGTCCTAAAAATGTTCACAAGGGACCTATGCTTTGAAAACAGCCCAAAGGTAAACTTAATCTGCCACTTGCCAGTTGCATTTTCTTTGAATGTGGGTTTCAATGCTGTTTCAGTGAATGTGAGTTTCAAAGGCAGAGAAGTTTTAATGATGTCTGTTTTCATTGTGAGACTGTATTGCTTTGTTTAGGTTTAGTGTCTATCAGTATTTGTGCTGTAAAATTTGAAATAAAAGTTTTAAATGAAATCCAAATGTCTGTAATCATTGTAGAAGTAAAGCAGAAAACAGTATACGCACTGAGAATTTTGAACTGTGTTTATGGCAACTGGGGGGATAGCCAAGTAATGGAACACTGAAATGGCTGCATGAGGGGGTTGAATGGGAAGGTTGGGGGTTGATCCAAATGTAACAGATGTGTACCGCCACCTATAGAGGTTTGCCAAAATATTTCCTTGATAAAAGTGGACCTCTAGCTTGCAAAGTTTCAGAACCACTGGTACAGAAGATCAGAGGGATGCCAACTGAAATGCACCAGAAAGTCCATAAAAATCTGCTTTGTAGTAATTTTCCCCAGAATGTTCCCCACTAAGGAGGCATAGAAAGAGGTCATACAAGAGGAAGCATGTAAGCTCTTCTCTGAAGTCCCTGGTACTGTACAAAGATGACATAGAGCAGGCAGATTCCTCAGTTTCTCTCCATAGTAACTCCGAATTTTAGGAGAGCTTGTATATGATGCAAGATAAAAAGGGATGGCCTGTGTTTCTCTATCTCCAGAGAGGGTAATACAGGAAGCTTTATTATTGCTTCCCTCACCTTCATGAGTGGTACTCCCAACAAGAAGGTCTCTGTTGTCTTTAAGGAGATGCGGACAGAGCCTGATGTCATGGCATCTGTGCCATGGAGGCTAGGCAACATCCTCTGGCCTCTTGAAGATTGGAATTTGTTGGGTCCAGAAATCTGTTGTAGAAGTGGTGGCCATGAGGAATTTAGATCACAAATAGAACACAGGAAGTATGAGTGGGCAACCCTACCTCCTCCAAAAGACCTATCAATAGTGGCATACTCCAGAGTTAAGTCCTTGGACCACTCTTCTTTGGCATTTACGTCTTGGTGGTCAAAACTAATATTAAGAATTTGTGGCTGACCAAGTTTACAGATGACTGCAATCTTTATAAAGCATAATTTCTTGAGAGGATATCAAGGTCCATCAAAAGGGCCTGCCACAAACAAATAGCTGGTCTCAAAACCTGGACTAAAACTAAATGCCAAGAAGTGTATAATTGTGTCCATTGGCAAGCATAACTTCCTTTGTAACTATCACTTTGGCAACACATTGCTGACAATTGATCCTGTAGTTAGGAGTCTGGGAACCTATGCCAGCAATGATCTGTCCTGTGATTAGCATGTATCCACTTTTGTAAGGAAGTTCTTTTTCTTTGCATAGCTTATATCTAAAGGTATTGCATCCAGGTTCAAAGATGTAGTTGTTCTGTACTCAGCACTCATGAGGTCAGTCATCGAGTACAATGCCCCATTCGTTATGTGTGTCCCAACACTTGTCACAGCACTTTTTCACTAAGAAAAAAGAGAAAAATCAAGGGCCTAAGTCATAAAAACTATTCAGACCATGTCAAAGCCTTTTCCCTTTTCTTTGTAAACAACAGGCTATGGAGAAGTAACCTCTGCCATGCATATAGAGTTTCAACAGACCCTGCTCTGTCTGACCTGTTATACATTCATAAGTCCAAATCAGGCTGAGATCCCTTCAGTGGGTTGTTTATGATGTCATAAACAACCCACTGAATGGTTCTCGGTCTGTTTTTTGCAAAATAAAAAGAACACGTTGGAGAGACAGATATCTATCACAGATAATGCCACTTCTATGGTACTATCTTCCATCTCACATAAAGCAAAGTACTTCTCTTACTTTTTTCAAATGTGAATTGGATGAATGGATGGATAACTGCAAATTCATCTGTGGTTTACTATCTCATCTCTGATAGATAGGGGAGATGTAAATGTCTCAACATATCCTTGTTTGACCCATATGTGTGTTATTCATATACAAAATATAAGGGCTTGAAACAACCACATATCAATACTATAGTACGTACCAATGAACCTAAGAAGGCTCAGACGCGTCAGAGCCCAGTATGCCATGACCTGGAGAAAGAATCTAGGGTGGTTGATAGTTTCAGGAAAAGAGTCTGCATGTGCTCAGCTTTTTCTTTAAGGGCACTTGGCTACAGCTGCCTGCCACATTTTGCTGATGTTCTAAAATTATATTATTGATGAGATGTTGAAAATGCCACAGAAGGTATCTGATAATGAGCTCACATCTAAGCTGTCCACTTAAAGGGCTACGTTGTCTACCATTTCCGGCCTCACCATGTGCTTTACAATTAATGCATCATTGGTAGAATGAGTGAACCAGGCATTGGAATTACTATGTACCATCATACCTATCTTTACCATATGGTCTTTACCAAGAATTTTAAGTTGTCTTTCCTTAATACCCCCTTTACTGTCATTGAGCATTTTGGTCATCATATTAAGGACAAGTTGGCGAACAGTGAGAAGAAAGAAAATGCACACTGCATTACTGACATGAAATCTGAGGCTCCTCATTAGGGATAAAAGGGATTGGACTCATCAAACCTTACTTTTGGTCATAAATCAAATTATACAAATGAAATACTGTAGACAATGAAGTTAACTGCAGTACCATACAGTGGATATAAAAAGTGTACACCTCTGTTAAAATGCCAGGTTTTTGTGATATAAAAAAATGAGATCACAATAAATCATTTCAAAACTTTTCCCACCTTTAATGTGACCTATAACCTGTACAGTTCAACTGAAAACAAACAAATCTGTTAGGGGAAAAAAAATTAAAAAAACGTACAATAAGCTGGTTGCATAAGTGTGCACACCCTTAAACTAATACTTTGTTGAAGCACCTTTTGATTTAATTACAACATTCTTGGGTACACACCTGCCATCAATTAAAGAGACTCTGATTAACTCTAAGTAAAGTTCAGCTGTCCTAGCTTGATTTTCCTGACATTTACTCAGTTGCCTGCTATGGCAAAAGCCATGGTTCGCAGAGGGCTTACTAAGCATCAAAGGGATCTCATTGTTGAAAGGCATCAGTCAGGAGAAGGGTACAAAAAAATTTCCACAGCATTGGATATACTATGGAACACAGTGAAGACAGTCATCAAAAAGTGGACAAAATATGGGACAACAGTGACGTTGCAAAGAACTGGACGTCCCTCCAAAATTGATGAAAAGACAAGACAAAAACTGGTCAGGGAGGCTGCCAAGAGACCTACAGAAACACTGAAGGAGCTGCAAGAATTTTTGGCAAGTACTGGTTGTGTACTATATGTGACAACAATCTCCCGTAGTCCCCATATGTCTGGACTGTGGAGTAGGGTTGCAAGACAGAAGCCTTTTCTTACACAGAAAAACATCCAGGCCTGGTTAAAATTAGCAAAGCAATACATCAAGTCTCCCAAAAGCATGTGGGAAAATGTGTTATGGTCTGATGAGACCAAGGGTGAACATTTGGCCACAATTCCAAAAGGTATGTTTGATGCAAAAACAGCACTTTGCATCACCAAAAGAAGACCATCCCCACGGTGAAACATGGTGGTGGCAGTATCATGCTTTGGGCTTACTTTTCTTCAGCTGGAACTGGGGCTTTAGTCAAGGTGGAGGGAATTATGAACAGTTCCAAATACCAGTCACTTTTGGCCCAAAACCTTCAGCCATCTGCTGGAAAGATGAAGATGAAGAGGAATTTCACCTTTCAACACTACAATGACACCAGGCATACATCGAAATCAACAAAAGAATGGCTTCACCAGAAGAAAATTTAAGTTTTGCCCAGCAAGAGTCCAGACCTAAATCCAATAGAAAATCTGTGGGGTGACCTGAAGAGGGCCGTGCACAAGAGATGCCCTCACAATCTGACAGATTTGGAGTGCTTTTGCAAGGAAGAGTGGGCAAATATTGCCAAGTCAAGATGTGCTATGCTGATGGACTCCTATCCAAGAAGACCGAATGCTGTAATTAAATCAAAGGTGCTTCAAAAAAGTATTAATTTCAGGGTATGTAGACTTATGCAACCAGCTTATTGTATGTTTTTTATTTTTTGTATTTTTCACTTAACAGATTTGTTTGTTTTTCAATTGAATTGTACAAGTTATAGGTCACGTTAAAAGTAGGAAAATTTTGAAACTATTTATTGTGGTCTCGTTTTTTTATATCACAAAAACCTAGCATTTTAACAGGAGTGTATACACTTTTTACATCCACTGTATATGTAAAGTCCATAAGTTACAAATAGTAACAGTGATCTTACGAAATGTACATAAAACAGAAAGTACTAAACTAGCACAATATAATAAAATTGTAGCAACAGCCAGAAGAGACAGTAGAGTCTGAAGTGATAGCATAAGGCTTATTTTACACACACACGTATATATATATATATATATATATATATATATATATATATATATATATATATAGATCCCTATCATATGATAGAAACCTCATTTGACTGAGACCATAAGACTGAAATTTCAAAATATTTCAAAAGACTGAAAAGTCACTTGACTGAAACCCATAATACTTAATTTCAACATACTAAATTTTAAACTGACCAATATAAAACCAGACTGGGTGGGGGGCTGTGCTTCCCACACCCCCCAACTATATACACTAACTCCACGTTCACACTACAGTGGGGAAAAGGGCCTAGTAGTGGCAGCGTGTAGACTACTGTAAGGTATGTGAAAGGTATGTGAAATCTATCCTCCCCTCTACCACTTAAAGTCATAATACTATTTCTCTTCTCTACTTCTATCTACTTTCCTTCGTCTCTCTCTCTCACCTCCCTAACCTACAAAATGTGTACATTATTCCTCCCTCTATACCTTCGAATAGTTATCTGCTTATCACTTTTACCTCCTCTTGTAACTACTTATCTCCTAACCTCCTACGAACACCCACTCCTCTCTACTCTTGTGTTTCCCTCTAAACACACCTCTACACCTACCTCACCTTTCACTCCAGCCACCTTAAATCTCACTACCAAACCTAACTACCTATTTGCCAGATACCACAGACCTGCTCACTTTAAGCTAAGCAAACAAAAAACTAAAAAATTAATTTACAACTTACATAAACAGTTCCAGCTCCAATATTTCAAACTCCTCCAATCACTGTTGGATGGGGATATTCACCCTAACCCTGGCCCACATTGCACAAATACCAATTGAAAAAATTATATGGTACTTGACACTCAGCTGGGTCGCTATTGAAAAAATATTTAGCTC
Source organism: Protopterus annectens (assembly GCF_019279795.1). NCBI lineage: Eukaryota > Metazoa > Chordata > Ceratodontiformes > Protopteridae > Protopterus > Protopterus annectens. The sequence goes on from NC_056732.1 coordinate 330,033,708, forward strand.
TCTGCTTACTGCTTCTTACTGCTTGCTCTTGCTGTGGGATTTGAAGTCTTCTTAAGACACTCAGTCTTGCTGGCTGGATTCTGCTAAAATTCAAAGTCTGGTTATATTTGCATTCACAGTCTGTCGCATACAGAAACTTGCAGAATATACACTGATGAGAGAATATACTTTGCAGCACCTGTCTTTAAGAGCAGTAACCAATAACTTTTATAATAAACCAAACTGGACAAACGTTGCAGCTTAAAGTACCATTCCAACTTTACTTCTCATATAGTACAGATGATGTGAGAGATATAACATTTACCTCAGGACTTGTGTCCTTACCATACCTCTAACATAACTAGATTTAATACAGACTTTTTATACATATTTTAGTTAAACACACGCCCTCTTGGTTTTGGAAAGATACTGGCTTGATGACGCAAATGCTAACACATCTGTTCTTGTGCAAATGCTGATAAGTAAACTGTCTTCAAGGAAACGCCTTGTGGATTAGAAAAGCACAGTTTTAAACTTTCTTAGAAAAACATGTCCTGTTGTCCAGTGAAAGCAGATTACATTCTTGTCATGTCTGTAAGAAGTTCAGCTTTCTTGATGTGTGTGTGTAATACACTCATAAGCAAGTTCCTTATTTTTTTAAGCCACAGTCATTTAGTATGGTTGCTGATCACATATTACTAAACTCTGTTTCTGCATTTAAGCAAGCTTTTTCTTTCAGCATATTTTCAACAGAATTAATTTCAACCTTAAATTCATAATATCTAACAATTCCCTCTGTTTTTAAACATACTCAAAACATTTTATACTGATATGTATTTTTTATCACATTATATAGAAAATACAAGAAACAAACTTTTAGTCTTCTTTTGATCAAAATGCAATTTTACATAGTTAATACAATGATATTAAGTATCACTACCAAAACTGAATGTATTTAACAACTTTTTCTTTTGCAGACCATTCTGTGAAAATATTTTATCAGCTATGAGCTGTGTCTGCTTTAGTTTAACTTGATTAATTTATTCTTTTGCAATTACAGAATTTAATTTGACTTAGAACTGTTTCATTAACTCTTTGCAACTTGTTGAATTAACTATAAGAGACAAGAACCATGTGCTACTGCAAGCATTTATAACATTGTTTTCATGTCTTTGAACTGCCCATTAACATCTTGGTAAAGTACTGAACTGGGCTTAGATAATAAATATTTGAAAGCAATTATTTTACTGGAGTAAAACCAGTGATATTACAACTTGACAAATTACTTTTAAACGTATTACAATGTATTCTGTACAGTATGTATTTACACAGACTTGTTTGCTATTCATGCATTTCAATCTAGTAGGTACCTTGGACCCATTTTTTCTTTAAATATGTTTTTTCACACATATTCATTGCTAGACATTAATTTAATTTGTACTGAATTCTGCATTTGTATATACAAAGACTATCATTTGTACTAAATTTTTCTACATGTGTACATACAAAGACTATCATTTGTACTGAAATTTTCTACATTTGTACATACAAAGACTGTAAAGTACATTTAGTCTAATCTTACAAATTTAATAACATTAATATTAAGCAAAATCTTGGAAAATGTTTATGTCTCTTTAGAAATATCTAGTGGAATTGATACCAAATCCATAAAAAATAGTGACCAATCTTGTTCAGTTTTTTACATATCTTTACTCTGTCTTGTATAGCTGTAATCAATTTTAAGCCATCTCTTGTTTTTAAACCATCTTTTGTATAGCTTTACAGTTTAACAGGTTGTAAATACAATTTAATACTAAACAATACAATAATAACTAGAATGATAGCTATTAGCAACTTGTAAAATATCTTATTCTGTAAGGTTTAATCTGTTTACCAATATTTCTAATGCACTAATACCTATTTTTCCCTCCCCCTGAAACAGTATTGTTAAGAAGGAATGATATATTATTTCTGCTCTTAACTTTATTTCAGACCCTTGTTTATTTTTTTCTGTAACTTTATTTCAGACTCTTGTGCAATACTGCTTATACAGTCAGTGTAAAACTGAGAAAGTACCCCTCCCCCTGTAGTACTGCAGTATTGTTTATTTGTTTTATAATGTATGTCAGCCCAACACTTTGGTTATACATTTGCTTTATTAGGTTATTAAACTATAAACCTTTGTCTGATATGATCATCTTTTCTGTTGCCTTTGCTGTCTATTTCTACTAGTAGTAGTTATTTGTACCCTCCTGTATGCTTTATTTAAACTGTATGTATACTATAACCCATCTGCTGGCTATACATCAATGTAACTAAGGTTTTTTTATTTTTATCAGTGACATATATGCACAATTGTGATGTTTTATTATAATTACCAAATAGTGTTGCATGTGAACATTTTAACAGTTATGTTTTAAATAATAAGTTTTTAGAAAAAACTCAAGCCACTTGTGTAGCAGTCTTGTTTCTTATCTAATCTTTTCAACATTTCCTGTAACTATTCATCCAGTCTAGGACGGTCTGAGCTCACATTTCAATTAACCTTTTTTAGCATTTTTCCTTTAATCATATATATTTTTTAACTTTTGATTTCAGTATTTTTTTATTTATTTAACTGTTCTGTCATTCATTTTACAAAGACTGTTTGACTAATACCATCCGTGATTTTATTTCTTTTTAAAATTCATAACTTTAACTGTTTGGTGTGGTGTTACTATACAATTATAAAAAAAAATGTAAAAAATAGATATTAGCTTAACAAACACATTTATATATTTACATTATTTATATTTGCTGTTGTCTGCCTGTTATTCTTGTGTGTTGTATAAAAAGAAAATACATGCATGTCAGTCTTGTGACTTTAAATCGTTACTCTTATTAACTATTTTTATTTAATTTTTATATACAAGAACTGTTTTGTTTACCTTTTGACTATGCTATGAGAATGTCAGTCATATGCTCTACTTTACTGTAATACTGATAAATATATTGCTTTAATTGAATGGAAGTTTTAAACATTTGAGAATGATTTGTATTTCACCATCCTACCATGTAAGCTTAACCATTTTCAAAACACAAACATATTATAAAATATATTTCTTTTGCACAGATCAGCTGTAGTTTCCTACTCTTTCGCAATGTATGTAGGAAGTCAGTCTCTGTCAGTTCAGCTAATCTATTTTCTTCATCTTGTAACTGTTGTTTAAGAGTCTCCTGTAATGCATGGTCTTTCTGACATTTTTTAGTAAGCTGTTCTGCTGAATTTGAAACTTCTTTGCACTTTTGAAAAGATGTATGTATAACTTGTCTAAACTTCCTGAACTCATTGTGTCTATCTTTTTAGAAGTTTACTACATTCCTTTGTAACAAAATGTACTAGTGGTTCTATCAGTAACTGATTTGACTCACATGTGGTGACAGGACATAACTGTTTAACATCTGAATACAATGGAAACACTTTAGCCTTAGTTAATTCTTTATCATGAACAGATCTGTCTTCACAGTCTATTGTTTTAGCAACACCATGTAATACTTTTTTATGACATAATACACAAAATGCAGTTTTTGTTGAATCACACAATAAACATTTGTCATATTTCACATGGTTTTCTTTGAGATACCAGTCAAATATTGTAATACATTTGCATAATGCCTTACTATCAACCTGCCCTACTAAGGTTTTACATTTACTAATATGCTGTGTATACCAACATTGCAATTTTTTACATTTGCTTGAATTATGCATGAAAATATCCATACTGTCTAGTCTAATATCCAAACTGTCTTATAATATGCAAACTGTCCAATATCCAAACTGTCGAATAGCATCCATACAAAAAAATGTGACGTAGAAAAAAGTCTTACCAGTGAGCAAGAAAACAGGTGATCAGGCTGTTGTTGCAGATGGCTGGAAATTTTTCAAAGTCACTTGAGAAGATGGGAAAGCACAACAGGCAGTGGACTGTTGGGCTAGTGGAAATCCCCCTTTTCTTTAGTGAAATTATGGCACTGCGACTGGAACTACTGTCTCACTCCGGATGTAGACGTCTAAAAAACTTTACTACTGCAAGCTGCATAAACTGGAATACTTCTGTTCAGAATTGACACATACGTACAGATGTTAGTTACTGCAATTTAACTGAAGTAACCCTCTGCAGGGCTTACCATCACTCCCCCTGTGTTTGAATGCAGATTATAGGTTCAGATGCAGGCCAGTTTGCCATTGAAAAAATTATATGGATCTTGACACTCAGCTGGGTCGCTATTGAAAAAATATTTAGCTCTCTGCTTACTGCTTCTTACTGCTTGCTCTTGCTGTGGGATTTGAAGTCTTCTTAAGACACTCAGTCTTGCTGGCTGGATTCTGCTAAAATTCAAAGTCTGGTTATATTTGCATTCACAGTCTGTCGCATACAGAAACTTGCAGAATATACACTGATGAGAGAATATACTTTGCAGCACCTGTCTTTAAGAGCAGTAACCAATAACTTTTATAATAAACCAAACTGGACAAATGTTGCAGCTTAAAGTACCGTTCCAACTTTACTTCTCATATAGTACAGATGATGTGAGAGATATAACATTTACCTCAGGACTTGTGTCCTTACCATACCTCTAACATAACTAGATTTAATACAGACTTTTTATACATATTTTAGTTAAACACACGCCCTCTTGGTTTTGGAAAGATACTGGCTTGATGACGCAAATGCTAGCACATCTGTTCTTGTGCAAATGCTGATAAGTAAACTGTCTTCAAGGAAACACCTTGTGGATTAGAAAAGCACAGTTTTAAACTTTCTTAGAAAAACATGTCCTGTTGTCCAGTGAAAGCAGATTACATTCTTGTCATGTCTGTAAGAAGTTCAGCTTTCTTGATGTGTGTGTGTAATACACTCATAAGCAAGTTCCTTATTTTTTTAAGCCACAGTCATTTAGTATGGTTGCTTATCACATATTACTAAACTCTGTTTCTGCATTTAAGCAAGCTTTTTCTTTCAGCATATTTTCAACAGAATTAATTTCAACCTTAAATTCATAATATCTAACACCAATAGCTTCAAAAAACATGACAAAGCTTCTTCTATATCATCTATCACTTATACCAATTCTCTCACAATAGCTCATCTTAATGTACAAAGCATCTGTAACAAAATTTCTCAACTCCATGCCCTTTTAGATGTTCACCAATTTGATATCCTATGTTTATCAGAAACATGGCTAAAACCTACCATTAAGGATAATGAAATTACCCCTCCTGGGTATAATATCTTTAGACTGGACCGCAAAACCAAAAAGGGAGGAGGTGTAGCAATTCTCTACAAAGCACAACTTCAAATTAGTATAATAAATCTGAATCTTCCTCTAGACAATAATGCAGAAGTAATCAGCTCCAAATTTCAAATCAACCCTAGTAAAGCTATTAATATCATTTGTATATATCTTCCCCCCAGGAAATAACACTAACACTCTAGAATGTATCCTTAGCTTGCTGTCGAACAACCTCCCCCAAGAAACACTAGTCCTAGGTGACTTTAATATTGATTGGAATTCCTGCAATAGTATAAACCCCACCTCCCACATAAACCTATATGGCTTCACACAACTCATTAACTGTCCTACCAGAACTAATAAATCCAACAACCACAAATCCATCTTAGACTGGATTCTGATTAATACCCCCCAACAAACCTACCAGTCTGGTACCCTTCCAGATGATCTAAGTGACCATTCATTAACTTATGTCATTAGACACAAAACCAATCTAACTTTACCTACCACTTATAGAACACTACGAACAAAAAAGCATTTTAACTCTGAACATTATCAAGCTGAACTAAAACAATGTAATTGGTCCCCACTAAAATATCTCCCCCTTAATGAAGCAGTAGATTACTTCAACTCCACATTCTTATCTATTCTGGACCAACATGCCCCAAGTCGTACCATCAGAACCAAAACAAAAGTAGCACCCTGGCTAACTAATAATACTAGGCATAGAATCATTCTTAGAAACAAATCTTGGGCAAAATGGCATACCACTAAAAATCTAACTGATCGCCAAAACTTTAGAGAGCTAAGAAATAGCACAAAAAGAGCTATCCTGATAGACAAAAAGAACTATTACCTTCAGTTGCAACAAACCACCAATAAGGAACCTAAAAAATTCTGGGCCAGTATTAATAATCTACTATCTCCTGGTCATTCTATTACACCTAACCCCCAGGACTCTAACCCAGAGAACCCTACACAAATAGCGAATGACTTCAACTCATTCTTCACGAATACTATCCAAACTCTTGCTAGTCATCTATCTCCTGATACCTCTAACCTACTTCCACCTACATCACATCTACCTCCCACCCTCCACTTACAACCAGTTTCTACTTCCTTTATTTCATCACTGCTCCAAAAGTTAAAACCTACCACTCCCTCTGCAGACAAACTGCCTGCAGAATTCCTGCAGGTAGGAGCTAAAGTCTTAGCCTACCCTATTTCCATCCTGATTAATAGATCTATAAAGGAAGGAATTTTCCCCTCTATCTGGAAGATATCTCATATCATCCCACTACATAAAGGGGGAAAGTCCAATGATCTTTCTAATTTTCGACCAATAGCACTCCTCTCACCAATCGCTAAAATCATGGAAAAATGTATTCACAAACAAATACTTAATCACCTTCTCAATAATAACCTACTTTCTAACTGTCAGCATGGTTTCAGACCTTCACACAGTACCACTACTGCTTTACTCTCCTTTACTAACTCCATCAACACTAGCCGTAACAACAACTATCTATCATCCTCAGTCTTCATCGACCTATCCAAAGCTTTTGATATGGTGAATCATAAACTTCTACTACACATACTAAAATCTCTTGCTCTCGACCATCTTGCCTTATCCTGGTTTGCATCTTACCTAGAAAATCGTCAGCAGGCAGTACTCTGGAAAAATTCACTTTCAAATCTTCTACCTATCTCTTTAGGTGTACCTCAAGGCTCTATCCTAGGCCCTCTTCTATTTTCAATCTTTATTAACGACCTACAATCTGCTATCCCATATACTACCTGCATACAATGCATGAGCGACTCTACTATAATCTGTACTGCTACCTCTCAAACAGAACTCCAGTCTCTTACTCAAAAAGCTTTTAACGCTGTAGAACATTGGTTTTCTCAAAGCTGTCTACTCCTTAACCCCAAAAAAACCAAACTGTTACTTTTTTCACCTACTTGTAAATCTACTCCACCATATTTTACTCTTACCTCCTCTGACGGTACTGTCATTTCTCCTGACTTGACCACAAAACTATTAGGAATAACTATTGATAATAACCTCAACTTTGACTCTCACATCAACAACACAATAAAATTAGTTAATAAAAAAATAGGATCCCTTTACAGAATCAAACCTTTCCTAACACCTACAGCAAGGTCCACCATAGCTAGATCTCACCTAATCTCTACTCTTCTCTATGCTTCCCCCATTTACACTAATCTTTCCAAAAACAACATTAAAAAACTAGCAACATCCTATTATAATATAGCTCGATTCGCAGTAGGATCTCCTTTTCAAACTCATCACTGCTTGAACTTAAAAGAACTAGGCTGGATTGAACTTCCTAACCAACTTGTACTTCAACAGCTCTTAATAGCTTATAAGATTCTATATCAGCCAGCCAACACACCAATACTTTCTAGCATTATTTCACCATACAATAACCTGAAACAACTACGTTCTTCAAATAAACCAGATTAATATTACCAAACCCAACAATTATGCAGGCGACTGTCTATTCTCCAACTCTGTTGGAAAAATATGGAATAGACTACCCTCTGATATCACATCTTTGACCTCTTTCCTACTTTTTAAAAGACAACTGAAAATTTATCTCAATAAACATTGGCTTTGCTCCTGCACTAATCCAGATTAACCTCATTTTTCCTTCACCCTTTCCCTTGTTAACTTTCACTGCACAAAAAAAAAAAAAACTTATGTTCAATTTATATTATCTGTTTAACTTGTTATAACTATTTATGTTTCTAATGTAACATTTTAATGCCTTTTTATGATGATACTTGTTACAACTAGTGGAGCTTTTCTCCCCGGGCCTCTACTGAAAATGGACATATATCCAGCTAGACTAGCCCGGTCAACAAATGTAAAATAAATAATAAATAAATAAATAAAGTATATGCCCTTTTCCCCACTGTAGTGCAATCCTGGAGTTAGTATATATAGTTAGGAGGTGTGTGGGGGGGCACAACCCCTCACATTGGGGAGTGTGGGGGGCATAGTCTGGTTTTATATGGTCCAGTTTACAATTTAGTATGTTGAAATTCAGTCTTGCGGGTTTCAGTCAAGTGACTTTTCAGTCTTTTGAAATTTCAGTCTTATGGTTTCAGTCAAATGCATTTCAGTGAAATGAGGTTTCTATCATATGATAGGGATCCATATATATATATATATATATATATATATATATATATATATATATACACATACATACACATATATATATATACACACACACACACACGCACACATGCAATGAAGGAGGCATTCATCGGGAGCTTTGTAGGTTTAATCCATAGTTAGGTGACACCTGGAGTACATCTGCACTGTGCAGTTTCCGTATTGTAAGACTTGAAAGACATGAATTAGCAAATGTCCTTTGCAGCTCTATCAGCAAAAAATTCTGAAATACAGGCTTTATTACTGTAAAGCACCATGTGTAATTTTCCAGAGTGATAGACTGTTTGAAAACAAATCCCATCATTATACCTGAAGTGGTCTCTGAAATTTCAGTGAACCAGTCCATAAGTTGCCTGTCTCCTTTGCAAAGTAATAGTACTAGGGCAAACGTATTTTGCATATGATGGACGTGCGCAAACAACTTAAGTACTGCACTAAGAGAACCATTAAAAGTATGATCAGCCAGTTGTATCATGTATGATGGAAAATCTAGGCCAGATAGTTACGAAACGATTCTATTACAGGTGATTGACTGAAGTATTTCTTGTTATAATTCATGCAGCAAAACTCTAAATGGGGAAGTCTCCATTGTGTACTTTTGTGTAGTAGTCACTCAGTTATCAGCTCACAGCTTCCTTAAGCATTATTATTTAGACTATTAGTCATGCATCGTTTTGCACCTTTGTGCTTTAAGAATATACCTTCCTGAGCACCTGCCTGACCCTCTTTTAGTTCCAAACTCTCACAGAGAGTATTTTAAAGCTTTGGAATTTTCATAGACATTACCTACTGTAGAAGGACTCAAATTACATGTAAAAGAAACAATATGAGCTGATCTAGATGGAGGTATTTTACAGTGGGCGCATAAACCTCCTGTTGCCCTTCCCATTGTGTTTTCCTCTAAGTCATATTTATACACCATTTTATTTTCTTGTTTTTGTGTTTTGGTCTTTTAGATTGACCCTCCCCAACACTGAATGGAGGCAAAACCAGAGAACTCGGGGGCTATTCACACCGCCCTAATACAAAGTGTAACAATATGATTTGTCCAGAAATGCATACATCATTAAGAGTGGGAGCTAGAAACTTCACCACACTGGGGTATCAGAAGAGGATATCCTAGCAGTTTTCATCTGCAGAATGTGTCCTCTCAAATCAGCTTATGTAGTGAATACTTATTTGGTGTAATAATCTTTTAAATGAAATAGAAGAAAAGCAACATAAGAAGATTTTTGTTGACCTTATAAGTTAAGCTACATAAACCACTGATGTGCATGTAAGCATCTGATATAAACTTTGTTAAAGTGCAATCTTCAGTTTATCTGTTAATTATAGTAATGTTAGATTAGGTGGACTAGACATTTCCTATCTGCATTCAGAATCTTTCTTTCTTTCTTTCTGTGTTGTTCTCACATTAATACATTACTTGATGTTTAAGTCATTATGTATAATAAAGGATTGAGTTCCATAATACTGGAATTTTTCTGAGTAATGAATGGAACTCAGTTTTGTAACAGTCTGATGCAGGCAAACACAACCATGTATGTGTGGATGCTTTTTAGCCACAAGACAGGCACCAAAGCAGTTGTACAGACCTGGAAAGGTATTGTGCTGGAATTCTTTGGGTAAAATTAGTGACAATATTACAAGAGTTGTCAGCATGAAGTAACCTAATTGTAAAATGTTAGCATGAGTGTGCAAACATGGAACTGCATAGCATTTAGTATTGGATACAACCATGAAACTGGGTTATATTCAGTGTGGGATACAAGTCTGAATGCAGATCAGTATAGGATACAAGATTATTTATATGTCAGTATTTACAATATAGTTAAATTAATATTTGTATATTTGCATAATAGTTCAGTGATATAGGTCAGTATTTACAACTGGTCTGTGTATCACAGTAACCAGTGTATGAATATCTAAAAATACAATAAAATCACTTTTTATATTTTATATTTGGGACCACCTAATGTTAATAAGCATCAGCAGGTCTGACTGCACTTCTTATTCTTCCCTGTTCTTTGAGGACCATCCTCACTGAAAAACTGAAGGAAGTCGTATGCAGGTGGAAGCTCATTGACCTCTGTCTGGAGTCATTTATGCCAGGTATAGTGACACTAAAAGAAACTTTACAACATCTCACTAGATGACATAAAATTTGGATAAATACTAGACATGCAGAAGAAAAGGTGAAGATGTCAAAAGACCCCTCCCTCCCATTTCTGGAAGAGATGTTGCAGAAGGCTTTCTGATCTCCCTTCAATTTCCTGGCTAGATCTCTCTGTACACAGAGTAGTCTCTCTTGTTAGGAAGGTTTGCAGAGAGCCCAATGTTGTGGTAACCATTCCTGTGAGGCCTGATGGGACCCTATTGCTTCTTAAGTAGAGGAACTTTTGGGTCTCTGCTCCATTGACTGTATCAGCCCTTAAGAATACCTCCATACCTAGGAAACCAGTGATCCTCCCTCTGTACAAGAAGTTAAGGACACTGAACCATTTCAAGAAGCAAGTATAAAAATCTACTTTATCCATCAGGGTGCTTAATTATCTTTTTGTTATGCTGTGTTTCAACAATATCTTGGTGACAAAATGACCATGATGCTGGAAAATCTACAAGACGGTGAGTTCTGTTTCCAAACAGTTATTGCCTTATTGATTTCCAGCCTTACTATGCTCTTTAACATAAATCTATGGGTGGTACAGTGAGTACTGGTGTCACCATATAACATCAGCCTTAGTTGTCATGCCATACTAGTTTCACTGTGAAGTTTTATTAATGCAGTATTTAATGAAATTGATGTACTCTGTCCTAAAGTTAAGGAGAAACTGAGAAAAGTTAAAAATACTCCACTGTGCACTTTTTTCAGGTTATACAAGTGTCCATGTTAGTTAGGTTCAGATGCAGCCAACAGCAACAGAAGAATCAACAGATTAAGAAGAACCAACCTGGCTATAGTAGTTTCCAGAATGGGAGTCCAACCTAGAAATTTTAGGCAGAATTATGGGTATCAAGATTGTGGGTTAAAGTGCGTACCTGCTGTTTTTACAAGCAGAAGGGATACAGTTGGCCTTTTAGAACTGAAGGTATTAAACAGGGACTTTTTGTTGGTATAAATTATTGTGAATTATTGAATGGGCTTTGCCCCATTTACCTAATGCTGCTAGGGTTAAAGTCCCTTGGGCTTTTACAGTCCATTAAGAATCTGCCATTCACTACCAGCAATAAACATTCTATACTCTGAATTGAGCTAGCCCCATCCTGGTGTCCACAAACCCTCCCTAACTGCTTGAGGAAAATCCTATGCTTTTGATCATAGACCTTCTGTTTCTTAAAGGTAATTCCAGTTTGAGTAGAACCCCTCTGTATGCACTTCAGGGGCAGCTACTATGTTATATGCCCCATCCAAGTGTTGGGCCACTGGTTTTAACTTTAGTATAAGAAGTCATGAATCTGATGCAGCGTGGATAATGGACAGTGCAAAAGTTTAAAAGGTTGCAAAGATCACCAGAACATTTGAAAGTTGCCAAACCTGTTGCCTATACAACCACTGAAGTGGGATGTAGTCTGCCATGTATAGTCTGTAACTAAATTAAATTCTTTGCCTAAAAGGGAGTAGTTCAACATGCTAAAGGTTCACTTGATCACTTAATGTTCTCTTTCAGTCACTAAATAATGACTTTTAGCATTACTGAACTTGTAGCTAATACAACAGATGGGATGTTTATTATCGTCTATATTTTGTGACAGAACTTGTTTGCCAGTACCTCAGAGGCATTAGTAGTAACAAGAAATTGCTTAGAGATGTGATAATAAGATGGGCTCTGAAAATATGTCCTTCAATTTCTGAACTTCCAAAATGATTGTTCTGTGGCGTTTGTCATTTGTCATTTAGCCCTTCCCTTAGATTAATGAAGGGAGAGGTAGTAGAGGCAAAGTCTGTAACAAACTTGTGATAATAGTTGACCAAGTCTAGGAATGCCTTGATCTGTCTTTGATTATTGGTCTGGGCCAGTTCTGTACTGCATCTACTTTTTCATACTGTGGTGTTACTGTTCCCTTGCCTTTTAGATCATCTAAACAGGGGGCTTTTGCAATGTCTAGCTTGCTTTGATGATAGTCCAGATTGGCATAGGAAGTCCAAAATGGCTTGCAATTTAAGGAGGTGACCTTCCCAGTCCTTAGAGAGGGCAGCCTACTTTGTTTAGATATGTGGTTGAGTACCTGGCATGTGGTCTGAAAATTACATTTTCTCCTTCACTTATGAGAGTGGTGAAATTTGCCAGTATTCCTTTGTTAGCTCTAAGGTAAATAGAAACCTAGCCTTGCTTTCATTTTCAAATAGTTAATCTACCTGTCAGCAGAGTGGAGATATAGGAGCAGTTTGGTCCCAGTTTTGCACACTATTCTATGGCTTTCCCTTAACATAGACTTTAAGGGTTTATTAAAGCATTGCTTTAGTCCATCTGTTTGTTGATAGTATATAGATGTCCTTAGGTTTATAGGTTAGTACTAGGCTAACTGCCCTTGCGAGCCATTTTATGCCTAGCCAATTATCCCTTGTGAGAATCAAACCCTGCACCTTGTGTTTGTAAGGCAAACACCTTAACCATTAGGTCACCCTCCCAACCCCAGCTACTTTATTTTAAAGAATTGGCAGCTTTCAAACATTATTCTGGACCTGAGTGGGGTTCCATGGTCCATAAGGATCTGCTGGGGAATTCCTGGTCTGGGAAAAAGTAATAAGTAGTCTTTAGTTATCAACTTGGCATTCACTCTTTGTAAAAGTATTTACTGAGGAAATTTTGTTGCACATGTATTCGGGACTTTTGCTCAATTTCACAAATGGACCTGTAGTGTCTGATGTTTTTTTTATTCAAAATGGATTTCTACTATAGCCAAAGAGACCAAAGGGTCCCATATTCCTGGGTTAGGTACTGTATTCTGACACTTGGGAAAACTACCTTCATAAATTAGTCGTGAGGGATTTGGGCATCCAGGTTGATGGCAACCTGACTTTTGACCATCATGTTGCTTCCATTGTACGGAAAGCCTACTACATGACCCACCTCATAAGTAAAGATATCTCATCCAGGGACAAGGAGGTCATAACATCCCTGTATTCTTCCTTTATAAGGCCCATTATTGAGTACAGTGCCCCATTCAGCATGTACCTCGCAAAGCACATGCAGCAGCTGGAGAGACCATAGAGGTTCCTCACCAGGAGAATCCAGGGCCTCAAACATCTACCATGCACAGATAGGCTAAAAGCCCTATCCCTCTACTCAGTTTCATACAGACTCCTCAGAGGTGACCTCTGTCTGGCATACAAGGCGATCACAGACCCCCACCTTGATGGAACTGCTGCATATCCGCAAGTCAAGCTCCACTCGAGTAACCCGCATGCCTGGCCTCAACCTGGTGTGTGAAATCAACAAGATTTGGTGGGACAGATTTGTGTCCCAGAGACTCCCCCATCTATGGAATAGACTCCCTCTCCATGTCAAGCAGAGTACCTCTTTACCCTTTTTTAAGCGTAACCTGGATAACTGGATGGGAAACAGGAAATATACCCCTGGATTCTACCCATGTCCCTGCTGGACTGGTGCTGATTTGTCTAAACATGGGCTAAACTCTTGACTAGGCTTATAAGGGCAAGACCAATAGCCTAGTAACCTCCTATGAATACCAGGCTGGTAAAATCTGTCTAGAATCCAGGCATTTGTTATAGCCATTCCTAGAAGTCTTGTCCTCAGAGAAACTCAGAAAAGTATAGAGATATGAAATCTGTATGTGTACCAGTATGTTCATTTATTTATTTTATTTATATTTATTTAAGTTTGATGACCGGGGATGTCCACTAGGCCAAGAAGAGCCCATTTTCAGTGGAGACCCGGGGAGAAAAGCTCCACAATAATAGCAAGTTACATTTCACATGTCACAAAAGGACATAGTTCATACAGCTAATTAAACATTTACAGATAAGCTCCATGATATTTGCAATTGGCTTGTCACAATGCTACAAAAATGAAAAGACATAATCCAATACAGAAATTTCAACATTTACATAAAGTCAATATTTTTGTTATAAACTCAGTTGTAGGTTTAACATTTCAAAATATATAGCTACTAGCCATTAGTAGGTTATGAAAATATTATGCATGGAGAGGGTAATAGTATATTTGAGATTGGAGAGTAGAGTACAATAGATGTTAGAGAGAAAATTAGTTTTTAGTAGGGGAGGGATTGTTTTGGGTGGAATGAATTAATAGTAGAGGTGGTTGGATGAGTCAGTGCAAGGTGGAATGGGGGGTTAAGTTGGATCGTGACAAGAGCATTCCCATTTGGAAGAAAGATGAGAGAGTAGCTGAGATTTGACATTTGTATGGTTAAGTAGGTGTGTGGGGAGGCAGTTCCACTGTTTAGCTAAGGAGTGGGACAGCAGTAGATGGCCAGGAGGTCATGCAGGTTTGTGGACCTGAAGGAGATTTTCGTTTTTGGATCTGAGTGAGTGGTTGGGAATGTAAGGTTTTAAGAAAGTAGCGAGAGCTGGGCAGTTGGCAGGTTTAAAGATGAGCTTGTGGGCAGTGGCAAGTTCTAGGTAACTGAGGAAGTTGGGTAGTTCAAGCCAACTGAGAGTGAGGAGAGAGTGGCAATGGTGGGATGAATCTTTTGAATTGGTTGCAAATTTGGAGATCTTGTGGTACCAGGATTCAAATTTGGACCAAAGGCCAAGATGAAGATTGGTGAAAAGAGGGGCAGCATACATAAGGGAGGGGAGTAAGAAGGTGGATGCAAGAGTTTGACGGGTAGAGGGGCTTAGGAAGCGGTTGTGCCTGTAGAGGAGACATAACTTTTGGTAGGTTTTTCTTGATTGTGGAGTGGATGTGGGTGTCATATTTTAGTTCTTCATCAATAATGATGCCAAGAATGATTTCAAGGATGGTGTTGTTTTGGCTCTGTATGGTGGATGTGAATTTGTCAATGGAGTTTTTGGTAGGGGAAAATATTAGTTTGGTTTTATTTGCATTTAGTGACAGATGGTTAGACTGCATCCAGGTTTCTGTTTTGGGGAAGGCTAGTTGGGTTTTTGCTTGGAGCTCAGAGGGGGAGAAGGCTGAGCAGATGATTGTTGAGTCATCTGCATATTGGATGATAGATGAGTCTGGGATGGATTGGTGAAAGTTGTTAATGAATAGGTTGAAGAGAAGAGGACCAAGAGCAGAACCTTGTGGGACACCTGTGGGTGTGGGAAGGAAGGGGGAGGTTGAAGTTTTCCATTGGACAGCTTGTTGGTGGTTGGACAAGTAGCTGGAAAACCAGGCAATGATGGTGGGAGAGAGGTGTAGGGTGGAGAGTTGGGATATACCTAGGGTGTGTGAGATGGTGTCAAAGGCCTTTGACAGATCTAGGAATAGTGTGACTATGAATGTGCATGAGTCACATTTGAGGTTTATGGTTTCAAGAAAGGAAAGAAGGGCAGTCATGGTGCTGTGGCCAGGGGGGGGGGGGGCATGTTGGGTAAGGGAGAGGAGATTGTTTAGTGTTAGGTGTGCCATGAGTTGTGCTTGTATTGTTTTCTCTAGTATTTTAGAAAGAGGGGAAAGGATGATAATAATCCTAAAGTTGGTGGTATCAGTATTTTTGCCACCTTTGTAGAGGGGGATGATGTTAGCATGACGCCAGATAGAAGGGATGTATGATTCTTGTATGGATCTAATTATAAGTGTGCACAGCAGAAGAATCAGTAGGAGTATCACAGAGAGAAGAATTATAATAGACCTACACTGCTCACAGTCTGTTGATAAAAGTAGAACTTGCAGTGGCTTTTACTGGTTTGTACAAGGTTCAGCTCTCCATGTTCTTGTATGCAGGCAGTTGCTTCAGGCATTTTTACATTTATAATTTCATTGACATTTCTGTTTTATTGAGACATTTTTGTGTTTTTTACCATTGGATGGCATGCAAACAATCTTAATCATATGATCTGGTGTCTTATTATATTCAATAAAATTAGTTATGCTGATTATCACTTAAGTGGACAGGCATTTTCTTAGACTACTGAACTGCAGTGTTTGTGTATTTGAATGTCTAGTCCAGGTTTACAATAATTATCACTTTCACATTTTTATGAATAAACATCTGCTTTCATTGTAGTCATTTATTACAATGCAGTCAGCTGTTATTGAAAACGCATCAAATGCAATTCTTTTTTTTTACTATCATTGGCATGACCTCTTAAAGAACAGCAATAAAAGTCTCTCAAATGTAAACTCCTCATCAGAAATGTTACCTAGATGATCGCTATTTAATGTAATGATATGGTCTGTTTATGACAGAAAAAATATGAAATGGCTGCCATGAGATCTCAAAACATATTTTTTCAGTGAGATGCAGAATATACGTTTATACGTTAAATCTTCTAATAATCATAAATGACGTTTTATGTCTTAAAATCATCTTAGGGCACCAGAAAAAAGTTTCTTGTTGACTTAGGCTACGTCTTCAGAAAGAAAGAAAAAGCAAGAAAAAACAAAGAAGCATGGATGCATGCACTACCTTTATATAATTAATGAACATAGAACAGCTAGATGTTGACCTCTATAAGGGTGACAAAAAAAAAAAAAAAAAAAAAGTCGAGAAGGCCGTGTACATGATCAGGGAAATAATTTTGGAACATGCAACTCTATGACATTCTTTTTTTTGTTAGGTAACTTGCCCTGTTTACCCTCCATTTGGGGGCTGTGCTCCCACACTCCATGCTAATTATATATTCCAACTCTGAGATTGCACAGTACCAGGGAAAGGGAATATTTCACAACCCCAATACTATTGTGATCTCATACAGCTGTTCTGTTAACCAAATTGTGTCGACAAAACAGCTTTTGACCAAAGAGACATTCTCTCTCTCTCTCTCTATATATATATATATATATATATATATATATATATATATATATATATATATATATATATATATATATATATATATATATATATATATGGATCTACTTTACAAGCTCGAAGTTTCAAAACTTTGAACTTCAAAACTGTAATAAAAAAAAAATAAAAACAAAAAGTTTATTTTTACATTTTTGTGGGGGGGGGGCAAGTCCCCCTATGCCCCCACATCCCCTGCTAAATAAATATATCAACTCCGAGATCGCACTACAGTGAGGAAAAAGGTAAATTTCCCATTCCTCGCTGTACAGCAATCTCCATTCAAAACATTAGAAGTTTCAAAACTTTGATCTGATGGTCTCGACCGTTTGCAGTTCAGTTTTGAAACTTTGAGTTTGTGAAGGGAATCAATATATATACATACATATTTGTAGTGAGAAGGATAGGCAGGGTTTAGTTTTGAAGGCAGTAGGAAAGAAATGCTGTACTACTGAGTGCAGAGAGGAGCCTGGATGAGAGATGAATCATTTTGTTAGGCAAAGTAAGCATCTGCACTTCCAGGTATTTGTGAGGCGATGCTTGAGTGCCTTTTTTTACAAAACAAGTCTGGCCACGATTTGACAGACTGAAACAGGCAGGTTGCTCAAGTAAATTGAAGAAGGAGTTGGGATGTCTGTATTAAATATGAGAAAATTAAATAATTTAGAGTTTTGAAACTGTTTGTAACCTCAAATCATAAGATTCTATATACCATTGTAAGCAATTTATGTTTAGACATCTCGCTACATAATAAGTATATTCTGGGCCGTTCTCAGTTGTGAAAGTTAAAGTGCTTAAGTGAGGCCCATGATGAGCCATTGTGGAATGGCCAGCAAAAAGCATAATCATTTTTTTCTTTTCATGTTTATTTTCTTCTGTTCTTTACTTATAGTGCTTAAATTATAAATATTTTGCAAATTCAATAATTCAGTAAATTAATACACAATTAAAGTAAGCTGCAAATACATTCACCCAAAACAGTTTTTTTTCAAACATCTTTATTAAATTTACACAAATGACAAAGACAATCTTACATTTATATAAATGAAAAACATACAAAATGATTTCACTTTAGTTCCAAACAGTTTACAACACAGACACCATTGAAACAACTATAGTTGTAAACATTATATGTCACTTATACACCATCCAGTCATTGTCAGTTAAGCATTATATAGCTCATTCAAATCCTGCTTCTTAAACCTTGTTCTTGCTCTGCATATACTGTTCCCACAATTCCCATTTTTCCTATGTAGTTTGCTCCTTCCCTTTTCTAAAGATCCCGATTCCAGTTGTTTTATCTCTGTTACTATATTCACTACTCAAAACAGTATCAGTCTTATGCATAAAGAGATTGTTACAAAATAACCAACCCAACTCAGCAACATATAGCTCTAGCCAGGGATTCATGCAAAAACTCTTAAATAAGTGAGGGGGCAGCTTCCTAACAGGGTTCTCCATTTGGTTTACTCTAACCCAAGGAATGTTGCTGATTCTGTAGAAATGGGGTCTGGGTAGACTACCCCAGTTCAACCTGTCTCTTCAGACCAGGGCTCCACCCTACAGAAGTGAGAAATCATTATTATAAGCAGTCAGGAATAAGAATGCTGATTAGTTATGCTGATTATCACTTAAGTGGACAGGCATTTTCTTTAGACTACTGAACTGCAGTGTTTGTGTATTTGAATAAGTCTGGTCCAGGTTTGCAGTAATTATCACTTTCACATTTTTATGAATAAACATCTGCTTTCATTGTAGTCATTTATTACAATGCAGTCAGCTGTTATTGAAAACACATCAAATGCAATTCTTTTTTTTTTACTATCATTGGCATGACCTCTTAAAGAACAGCAATAAAAGTGTCTTAAATGTAAACTCCTCATCAGAAATGTTACCTAGATGATCACTATTTAATGTAATGATATGGTCTGTTTATGACAAAAAAAATATGAAATGGCTGCCATGAGACCTCAAAACATATTTTTTCAGTGAGATGCAGAATATACGTTTATATGTTAAATCTTCTAATAATCATAAATGACATGTTTTATGTCTTAAAATCATCTTAGGTCACCAGAAAAGAGTTTCTTGTTGACTTGGGCTATGTCTTCAGAAAGAAAGAAAAAGCAAGAAAAAACAAAGAAGCATGGATACATGCACTACCTTTATATAATTAATGAACATAGAATACCTAGATGTTGACCTCTATAAGGTTGACCAAAAAAAAAAAAGTCGAGAAAGCCGTGTACATGATCAGGGAAATAATTTTGGAACATGTGACTCAATGACATTCTTTTTTTGCTAGGTAACTTGCCCTGTTTACCCTCCATTTGGGGGCTGTGCTCCCACATTCCCTGCTAATTATATATTCCAACTCTAAGATTGCACAACCCAGTACTGTTGTGATCTCATACAGCTGTTCTGTTAACCAAATTGTGTCGACAAAACAGCTGTTGACCAAAGAGACATACTCACTCACTCACTCTCTCTCTCTCTCTCTCTCTCTCTCTCTATATATATATATATATATATATATATATATATATATATATATATATATATATGTATATATATATATATATATATATATATGGATCTACTTTACAAGCTCGAAGTTTCAAAACCTTGAACTTCAAAACTGTAATAAAAAAGAATAAAAACAAAAAGTTTATTTTTACATTTTTGCGGGGGGGGGGGGCAAGTCCCCCTGTGCCCCCACATCCCCTGTTAAATAAATATATCAACTCTGAGATCGCACTTCTTCTGATCATCTGCTGTTGATGGATTTTTACAGTGTCGAAGTTGCCAGCCTTACGCCTGGCCTTCCAATAGAAGGCACATACACACACACACAATCACACACCCAGAGGCTTTAGAGTGTCCAATCCACCTACTGCATGTCTTTGTGTGGGGAGGAAACCGAGCACCCGGAGGAAACAGTGAGTAATTTCTACAGGAGGACATGCAGACTGTGCAGAAGGCACCCCAACCGAGAATTGAACTGGAGAACCTCTTGCTGTGAGGCAGCAACGCTAACCGCTGCACCACCGTGGCCGCCCTCAGATTGCACTACAGTGAGGAAAAAGATACATTTCCCATTCCTCGCTGTACAGTAATCTCAATTCAAAACATTTGAAGTTTCAAAACTTTGATCTTATGGTCTCGACCGTTTGCAGTTCAAAGTTTTGAAACTTTGAGTTTGTGAAGTGAATCCATATATATATATATATATATATATATATATATTTGTAGTGAGAAGGATAGGCAGGGTTTAGTTTTGAAGGTAGTAGGAAAGAAATGCCGTACTACTGAGTGCAGAGTGGAGCCTGGATGAGAGGTGAATCATTTTGTTATGCAAAGTAAGCATCTGCACTTCCAGGTATTTGTGAGGCGATGCTTGAGTGCCTTTTTTGCAAAACAAGTCTGGCCACGATTTGTCAGACTGAAACAGGCAGGTTGCTCAAGGAAATTGAAGAAGGAGTTGGGATGCCTGTATTAAATATGAGAAAATTTAATAATTTAGAGTTTTGAAACTGTTTGTAACCTCAAATCATAAGATTCTATATACCATTGTAAGCAATTTATGTTTAGACATCTCGCTATATAATAAGAATATTCTGGGCCATTCTCAGTTGTGAAAGTTAAGGTGCTTAAGTGAGTCCCATGATGAGCCATTGTGGAATGGCCAGCAAAAAGCATACTAATTTTTTCTTTTCATGTTTATTTTCTTCTGTTGTTCTTTACTTATAGTGCTTAAATTATAAATATTTTGCAAATTCAATAATTCAGTAAATTAATACACCATTAAAGTAAGCTGCAAATACATTCACCCAAAACATTTTTTTTCAAACATCTTTATTAAATTTACACAAATGGCAAAGATAATCTTACATTTATATAAATGAAAAACATACAAAATGATTTCACTTTAGTTCCAAACAGTTTACAACACAGACACCATTGAAACAACTATAGTTGTAAACATTATGTCACTTATAAACCATCCAGTCATTGTCAGTTAAGCATTATATAGCTCATTCAAATCCTGCTTCTTAAATCTTGTTCCTGCTTTGCAAATATTGTTCCCACAATTCCCATTTTTCCTATTTTCTAAAGATCCCAATTCCAGTTGTTTTATCTCTGTTACTATATTCACTACTCAAAACAGTATCAGTCTTATGCATAAAGAGATTGTTACAAAATAACCAACCCAACTCAGCAACATATAGCTCTAGCCAGGGATTCATGCAAAAACTCTTAAATAAGTGAGGGGGCAGCTTCCTAACAGGGTTCTCCATTCAGTTTACTCTAACCCAAGGAATGTAGCTGATTCTGGAGAAATGGGTTCTGGGTAGACTACCCCAGTCCAACCTGTCTCTTCAGACCAGGGCTCCACCCTACAGAAGTGAGAAATCATTATTATAAGCAGTCAGGGGAAGTTAACAGAAAGGAAATAAGGTTGTCCCAGTATAATGCCATTATGGCAGCTGAGGAAGGCAGTTTTGACTGCACTATCCACTGTCTCACCCAACACCTGATCTGCATTTCCTATGCAAGTGCATCTGTAATAGTGTTATTGATCTCTACAAGTGACTGATGGTCCTTGGCTGTAATCCCTGCCCCCTCCTTCTATGGATATGTGAGCTGGCAAAAATGTAGTTCCACCATTATCCCTGTCAGCCAACTCTTCAAGGGATAGGATCTCTAATTGAACACAGTTTACGTAAATATTAGGGCTCAGCATTCTTGTCATTGAATTGGAAATAATATATTTGAGAAATTGAAGAGAAATATTCTGACAGTTGCTGAAACTGATCCTTTAGCATAAACACATTATTAAGTATCTCCAGAACTTTAACCTTTGATGCAAACTCTAGCTTATTATCTCCAGAGGATAGAAAAGTGGTTGGAATTGAAGTTTGTAAAGGATATACATTGACATGTACTAGCATGAATACATTTTTAATATTAGTTTACAAATTCTTATCCAATTTAGGATGGAGTCCACACAGACCTCAAAGCTTGTAAAACTGGAAATCTGGTACTAAAAACAAGTAAATTAGGGGTATTCCTGAAAATCATCAACATAAAAATGACATGTAATACTCCTACCTTGCATGACTTGTGGAGGGGCAGCAGAGACGTAGTAGTGAACACACTATCTAAAATGGAACTCTGGTATGTGGTGTATTTGTAAGTTATGTTGCAGTCTCGTTCATCCTTCTCAGCAGCAGAACTGAAATCACAGATCTTAGTCAACTTTTCACCACTGTAAACTTTCCCAGGATTCAACTCCTACTCTTTACCCACAATGCATTGCTGTCTGCTTCACTTTGCAGATACTGTTTGCTGCACATCATGCTTACACAGATGATAAATGGCTCCAAGTTTTTTTTATAGTTGTAGTTATTAGTGCAGTAGTCTTCTGTGATTTTTGAACAACTATCATTGTCTTTTCAGAGTTGTTCATCATCCTTTAGGATTTTGATGAGAATACTCCATTTTGTTTTTAGCCATTTTTTCTAATTGCTAATTTCTCCTCCCCATGGCCATGGCTTGCTGATATTTTGGGCTTCCCTGCTATATGCCTTTAGTGGTATACGCTACTGTTTTTTTTTTTTTTACTTTGGTTGGGATGCTGTTTAGCTGGAGCATTATGAATAAATCTGCTGGTTTTAAATAAGTGGGAAGTTTGCAGCAAGGCAAACGTAAAATGCCTTATGTCTTTAGGTACTGCTCATCTTTTGGAGAAATTCTGACAGAGGTACCTTACTAGGTTAAAGGAATAAATGAATTCATTCTAAAATGAATGTTACTTAAAGAAGGCACAACAGAGCCATCCATCTCCCATGGTTGAGTCTCCAAGTGAGATTTCCAGAATTTAATCTCGGGACAAATTGTCTAAGAAATGAGATGTTTCTACTTCTAGAGATAAATCCTCTCATTCTTCAAGAATTTCTGATAGGGAGGATGGGGAACCTTCTCTGAACAGTCAGTGCAGGTAATTGAGGGCCACTTTACTAAACACTCTCAAGTGGAATCCTCATGAAGGGAGAGTATTTCCTTTGATTTCCTTTGCTTCTGAGCTGAATCCTTCCAGGTGATCCCTCTGTGAGCCATTTACTGTTGGGTCATGTTTCCTGTCACAGATCTGTCTTCTTGGATATGTAGATTCTGTAAAGTTGTTTAAAAATATGCTGAAGGCTTAAGTGGATTTGGGTTTCATCATGCCCACTGTTCTTCAGGGCTAGACAGTAATAAGGTCATCCTCCACCCTCTAACACCAATTCAGTTTGTTCGTAACCTGTCAGTACTGCTGTTGATGCTGCTAGGATCAGTGTCAATGTCTTCAGTGGCAAATCTTTTCTTGGTTTCTGGTTCTGGATCATTGGCTTGGGCCTAGCCTTGGAACCAGCAATTTTGGTGACATTAGTGAGGGCAGAGTTTTTGGCATTTAAGCCCTTGGGTATGAGAGTTGGTACTAAATTCCCAATCCCTGGGTGACAGTCACCATGTATGCCTTAGACCTAGAGTGGGGGGAGGGGGTCCAAGGTACATGGTCACTTGAGGCTAGCCTCCAAAACAGTGTACTGGAAAAGAGGATGGTTCTACTCACCATGCAGGCCTTCAGGATTTCCTTCTGTGAGGAGTTATTACCATATACTGTGACAGCATAGTCTTATAGTAATGGTGTGGTGTATCAACAAGCAAGGGGTACTTATTTTTATCCCCTCAGTTGAGAGATGATGCAACTATGGAAATAGGCCATGCCCTTAGATCCCCTTCTAGTTACTTCTGACAAACCTAAAAAGCCATTTTCTTAGCTCCTCAGTGGACAGGCTCAGCTGATGCCTGCTAGTGCTTTACAAGTGGTCCCTCAGATGGTGGCGGTACTCCTTTCTGTCACTGGGAGAAGCCACCCTGCAATCTGTTTGCCTCACTGCTCGGCACCAAGTGCATTGACTACTTTTCCCTAAGCTGTATTCCTGGAGAGGCCTCCAGGTTTACTGTATGCCTTTCCACCTTTTCCCCTCATTCCAAGTTAGACAAAAAGCCAAAGTGAGTAATCATAGGCCACTCTTATGGCTTCATATTAGTCTTGACAAGTGTGGTACCCTTTGCTGTGGTCTAACCTTGTGAAGAAATCTTTCAGGTTCTTTAAGCTGAAGTCTTTTAGAACCCTCTTTAACCTATCCATCTAGCAAGTCTTAGCCTGATTTTCATGCCCCCCCCCCGTATTAATTGCATGTTTCTCCAGTTATGGTAATGGCCAGGGAAGCAACTTACTGTGATAGTCATTCATATCTTTCTGTATGCCCAGAAACCTATTAGCGGGAAACTATACAAAGGTAAATGCTTGCATTTTTTAGTTTGGCATTAAAAAGGGGGAGGGATCCATTTTCAGTGTCAGTTTCTGTGATACTTGATTATCTGGCACAAATTTATGACATGGGCTTGTACCGCTCTTCAGTAAAGGCTCACGTGCCAGCTGTTTCCACCAATTATTCCAGAATTTCTAACTAGCTTCACTTAAGGGTTGTAGTGCTTTTCTAAGGAGAGCCTTTCTTATTAGGCCTCCAGTAGGAGCTCCAGTTCTCATTGGAGTTTTATTTTACATTAGAAAAGCTCAGGCTTTTACTCTTTGCCACACCTTTTAGTGAAGAACTAATGTTTCTATCATGGAAAATTTCTTTTAGTGGCAATATCTTCAACAAGAATTTCTGAACGTCAGGCTTTGTGCATGGAACTGCTGTATCTGACATTTCACTAAAGTAGGGCAGTGGAAGACAGTTTCATCCAGTCTGTAAATATTCAAGTGTTACTAGTTGTTACAGGAAAGGCAAATACCTGTTTCATTGTATGGATGTGCATAGACAACTTCAGTTCTGATTAATACAGACCCAAAGATCTCAGAAAAGATTCACATTTCTTTGTATAATACCGTTAACAAAATGGGCAAAAGTTATCTGAAACCACTTTATCTAGGTGCTGTATACGGGTTAAATGTTATTGTTATAAACCTGACAAACAGTAGACAGTACAACCTAGGGTTCATTCTTTAATTGCTATGGTTATATCACAAACCTTTTTTGGGAATGCTTCCTTCTATAGTATAAATGCTGTTGTGAGTTGGCTGTCTCTGAATACTTCTGTAAAGTATTATAACTTGCCTGTAGTCTACCATTCAGGATCACAATTATATGGAGAATGCTTTTGTGATGCCTCCCAGAAGGGTCTGCAGGGGTCTGTGTCCTAGTGGTGATAAGGATAAACTAGATCATGACAGATTTGAAAGTCATACACTTGCCATTACTTACCATAATGATTGAACTATGTGGTCATTTTTCATCATTCTCTTATTCCCTTAATGTAGAAGGGACACAGTCACATGCATTTATGTTCCACTTATGAGTAGCCTACTGCAGGTCTAGAGAGTGAAGGCAGAGCACAGGGCATTATGGGTAAAAAGGACGAGTTGCTGTCTGGGAATGTTTAGATCAGAGCTAAACAGAATGAGAGGTGATGCTTCAGTCCTAATGGTGAGGAGAATAAAAAAATACTATGCAGACCTATTGATGTTCATTGTTTGATCACTGCAGTAGCCTTAGCTGTATGGGTTATATCCTGCATAGGATATAAACAGTTGACCAGCTTCCAATGAGTAAGGGCTCCTTCTATGTGCCCAGACTGTTGAGAACTCAAGTAAAGTTTCACCCAGACATCAGGCTTCTTTCTCTTGTTGACCATGGAACATCTTACCAGTTCCTCAGTTCTTTCTTCCTCAAGTCATAAAAAGAAAGCCATCCAGACAGCATTTGACCCTTCAGCAGGCTAATACTTTGCCTGAGCAGCAGATGGGTGACTCTGCAGTGACCATTCCTGCTTACTCAGACCATTTGTCTTTTTCCTTGGTTTTCTTTGCTATAGTCCTGTTAGCCACCAGGGACTGGGGGTTTAGACAAATCCTGCTGTTAGAATGTCCTTAGTGGTCATGGGAGGAAATCACTCTTGGCAGTTTTGAAGGAAGGAGCAGAAATTGCTTATCTGCCTACCTGGACTTGGATGCCTGTTCTCCGGGGTGTTGTCCCGAGCAGGAATCAGTCTGCTTCTAAGGAGATTCCTATTAAAAAGCAGAAAGTTAAATATTTATCTTCTCCTACCTTTGTTACTTTAGACTGGGATGATTTATTGGGCTTAGCACAGGTAGTTCATTCTCTTAACCCTTCTCATTCTGGTTTTACTGGTAAGAGAAAAATGAATTCTTCATTTTGCGAATATTCCCAGTGTACCCACAAACTGAGAAGTAAAAAACCACAAAAGCATGATGCACTGGACTGGGAAAAGAAGAAACTAGGCACAAGCGTATAAAAACAGTCTTGATTTAATCCACATAAAGCACTTTTCGTCACAGTAAGTACTGTGACTTCTTCAGATGAATCAATATTCCCAGTGTGATGAACAGCAAACGATTGTGAGGGAACAACTTCTGTTTTTTTCTGATGAATGTATTTCTTCTTGAAGAATTCTGTACTGACCTCCTGTTGGTTTCTTTCTGTTACTTGCCTTTGCATGCAAGCATACCACAGTTCATTTAACTATTTATTGTAATTAACTAGTCTTATTACTGTATTGTACTGAGTACAATAAATACACGGAGACAAATGTCTCAGTTGATAGGCTATACTATTTATTATATTCTTCTTTTGGTTCTACAAGCAAGCAATCCAAATATGTCAGCTCTCTGTAGCAAATTCCCAAAGCTTGTTTATGCACAGTTACATTTACACCAGAAGGTCTGGTTTGTTTGTCTTTTTGGCTTTTCGGTTAGGGGTCGCCACAGCGGAACTCTGGTCCGCTAATGATTGACAGATTTTTACGGTGCCGGGTTGCCAGCCCGATGCCGAACCTTCAGCAAAGACACTCCCATTTACGCATGTCTTTCGGAGGCCACTCGACCACGGGGAGGACATGCAGACTCCACACAGAAGGTGCTCCAGCCATGAATCAAACCTCTTTGATTCACGGCTGGAGCGCCTTGTCTGTGGAGTCTGAATGTCCTCCCTGCAGTCGAGTGGCCTCTTTTTCTCAAAGTCTGATGTAATACAGTTTTTTCTTTGTATAAGAGTTTTTCTTTGTTCTCCTAATTTATGATTTGTCCTTGATTCTTTGGTCCAGGAAATTCAGTCCTGCATTATCTGAAACTTAGTGTTCCAGCACTATCTTGCTTGTGTTCCAGCTTTATCTTGCTTGAAGTTACTTCGATGTACTTTCAGCTGCCATCTGCGTCGCTATTTTACAAACTTTGTTTCTCAATAACATATTTTTTTTACATGGATGCCAACATCTAACTAAGCTATATATGCTTGCCAGCACACTTACTGTTTTTCTAATTTCTCAGCATTTTACACTATTGTAAATGAACACTTTATATTTCAGATTATTCGTGCAGCTTTTTCCTTAAGCTCATAATCATGCTAGCAACAGTTAAGACAATGTATAGTAAATAGAACAGAGTACTTCTTTCAGTTCCCCGTTTTTTTATTTGAGGAACGGACTAAACTTCAGTTAAGGAAAAGACTGCATTTGTTTCATTAGCACTATCATTTACAGCATGTACCATTTTTCTCATATTTACAATTATAACTTGTTGAATTATAGCATCTCTTGATAACCTGCAGTATATAAAACAATTTTAAGCTGTCATTATTATTATGACCCCAAAAACTATCAACACAGGATGTATCAACCCATTTAGCAATTTGGTTTCAGATGATGACCATCCTGTAAATATGTCCCACCAATTATTGGCAGTGTCAGCTTTTGTCTTTTACTATCAACACTGGATTATTTGAAACAACACATACAAACTGTGGTGCCACTTTAACAAACATTTTGAAATTTGAAGGCAATACTGTCCATTTACACAGCATTTTGTTTAATTTGCAAATTTAGATACATTAGTACTAAATTGTAATCTGTCTATTAACGATACTTGTGATGACTTATTAAATAGTAAGATTTCATTGTGCTTGTAAATGTACAGTAAATGTACAATCTGTGAGATATTTTGTCCTACTAGTTTTCATACTAAGCTCTTTTAAAACTGCATTTGGTATCTTTACAACTTGGGGATGTAATATTGATGTGCAATATTGTATTTTTGGTATTGTTGTCCTATCATGGTACAAGTGGATGGTATTTTTACCACTTGATCTGTATGAAGTACTGGCTTATTACCAAGAATGGTAAGTATTCCAACCCATGGTCCTTTTCCATGTATCTTTGTGCTATTTGTACAAATAAACAGAGTATTGGTAGAAATTATACCCATTTTTTCCCCTGTCAAATTTATTTTTATTTTTGTTTTATTATTAACACAATGTGACATTTCTTGTACGATGTCTTCCCTTGTCAGAATTGTTACATCTTTAGGGGGTAATGTACAGCATTTAATAGAGACTGAGCTGTTTACTGAAATGTTTATGTCAGTCTTTGATTTTTTTCTAACTTTATGTATGCCTGACCTTGTTTAGCTAACCATGCAGTTACATTTGTGTTAAATGTTATTCTCCCAAAGGTACATGCTGTATGCTTTTTACAACTGAAATTGTCTTGTGATCTATTTTGTGTAGCATTTTCCCAACTTAGTGTTATTCGTGAAATGTTGTAATAAACAACCCTGATTCCCTCTGTTTGGCATTTTACCAGAAGGAGTCCACTAAGTACAATACTTACAATAACAATCTCGTTTTTATGTTTATTAAAACTTGTTTTCCTAACAACCTTTTTGGGAATACTTTTAACAAACTTTGCACAATGCTTGGCATTCAATCTTGTAGATTGTTTAAAAAAAAAAAAAACAGAAACATAAACTTTATTGAGCATCTGCTCCCCCTTCTTTTAAAAGCGATGCATTTTGCTGCTGATCACTATAAACAATGACTCTCATTTGATCCCTGTGAACAAGCAGGGTCTTGTTTTTTTTACTTTGTTTGACCTTATAGACCAAAGGCCCTATTTGTTCTGTTACTTAATCACACTGTTCTATGATGTCTTTTAACCATTTTTGATGTTGTGCTACCTGTAACAAAGGACTGTTATGTCCAATCTCTGGATCAAAAGGTAGTTGTGTGGGCATTTTTTTTCCTGTCATGATTTCAAATGGTGAAATCCTTGTCTTGCTGTTTGGGGTACCTTTTACCCCTAACAGAATTACTGGCAAATGCTGCACCCACGTAGCATTTTTTAACTAAGTTTTATTTATGAAATATTGTAATTCCCTCTGTTTTGATGTTCAGAATGATGCAAATGAAATGCAGATGTGTGTTGAATGCTGTGTGCCTTGTCTCGCAGCTGCATTTTTATTTATAGTCCTTGAAGCATGTTTCAGACACTGAATATTTAGCTTGTCTCAAGCTGTACCTGACTTTGTTACATTGCATGAATGAATGCTGCTTTATTCATTTGATTCTTTGCTTTTAGCTAAGACCATTTTAACATTTTAATATATGTATGCTAGTAAACAGAAATACATGTATCTGATTATATTATTTTTACATATATTATAGCAACAGATGTGTATATACATCTAACTAGCAAATAGATGTGCACATGCATTTATACATTTTTAAACCTATCACTGTATAAATTCTCTCTGTTTTATTTTAAAATACAAAACTGTTTATATTAGTAGAAACACATTGGGAAACAAAACCTTTAGCCTTTTTTTTGTAATACAGCAAGTTAACACAGTTTTATATTGTCAGCATAATGATGACAACCATTACTATTAGAACTCGATGAATCTGAATATGACTTTATACAGTGATGTCTTATACAGTAATTTTGTGACAATGCTTGAGGATTTTATTGCAAAGGCATTGCAGTCTTATTTTTTGAAAAAAAAAAAAACATGTTACAAATGTCAAGCTTTGACTTGTTACTATACATATAAATGAATTGAGAAGCACTTTTTGTGAACAGTTTAACACTTGAAGGCAAAATTGTCTATTTACATAGATAAACCATTTACTATATACTGTACAGAATACACTTGCTTGTACAGATTGTTTTTGGTTTTGTATATACATGGCTGTAATGTAAACTCAGTCTAGGTTTCCAAACGTAGCATTAAACTGAAGCCTGCTAATTACATTACTTGAAAAAAATTTGGTATTACCACTTTGCACCTTTAAGTCTCTTTTGCAGTACTGTTTACACAGTTAGTGTAAAATTGAAAGCATGCCCTTACCCCTGTAGTATACATACTTTTACTGCAGTATTGTTTATTTGCTTTATGCTGTGAGAATTGAATGTATGCTTGCCTTTTGGCTGTTACCTAGACTGTGACACTTTGCTCTTACACATTTGCTCATTTTTTTGGCCATTTTCAAAAACAGAAAATATTTTTATAAAGCTTTTGCTGTTGCCTATACTGTCAAAGTTGTAATAGGAATTGCTTTTATCCATTTTGAAAAGACTTTTACTGTTACTACTAGTTATTTTTACCCTCCCTTTTTGTAAAAGGACCTGCATAATTTATTTTAACTGCATACCATAGCTCATGTACTGACTGTACTCATAGTATTTACTTGTAAACTTTTGTTCTTTTTGCTTAATGCTGTACGTGAATACTTATCAATAATGTTTTAGAAAAATGTAAGCCGTTTGGCCTGGTGACCAGTCTTCTTTTATTGACCTTATACATTTCAGTACCAGTAACATTTTATCTTATACAACATTTGAGGTTACATTACTTTTTTCTTTCTGCGCATTGCAGACGTTTAACCCATAACGCCTTCAGCACTTACTCGTACCTTCAGTCATTCGTTAATATACTTGCAACTTGATATTAGAATGCAGTTGTAAAACTCTTAAAATTATAATAAACATTTGTAATTTGCTTAACTATGCATAATACTGCTTGTGAAGATGTTTTTTTGCTGGAGTCTATGCTATTTTTTATGCTATCATACAGTTTCAAAATATTGTAAGAAACAAAAGAGATATTGGCTTAACTAACACATACTTAAAACAGATATATTTACTTGATTTACATTTGCTGTCATCTGCCTTTTGTTGCAGTTTAGATGAAAAGAAAATACATGCATGTCAGTTTTGTGACGTCATGTCGTTTCTGCGTTTAACTACTCTCATTTGATTTCTATGTAGAACTGTTTTATTTGAAATGGTTTGAAAATCACTATTTAAGTGCCTTTCTTTAACTGAATGAAAGTTTATGCTGTGTATGCTTAACCATTTTCTAAAGGTAGAATAGTACATCGTAAATTATTTCTTATCAGCGCAGTTAACTGCTGTTGCTTTAACTCTTTACTAACCAGATTATATTTGTTAGTGTTCTGTTCTCCTGACTTTAAAGCTCTTATGCACTTCTGAAAAAGTGTTTGCATATGTTGTCTGAACTTTTTGAACTCACTCTGACTGTGTCTTAGAAGTTTATTACCTTTTTTTGTCAGTTCACCATGAACATCGTCTCTGTTCTTATCTGTTTTGTAATGTGCAGTGGGTTTATGCCACTTTTGTCTAGCAAGATGTACAGAAGATCTTGTAAATAACTGACTTGACTGATATTGTAACTCTGAAATTAACATTTTACATGTGGTGACAGGACATAAACATTTACTGTCATACAAATGATGTTGCTGTTTAAGATACCAGTCAAACATAATGCATTTACATAAAGCGTTGACATTAACATTAACTAATAAAGTACTGCATGTGCTACAGTTCTGTTTATACCAATCTTTAAATCCTGACCATACATGTGCTGGACTGTCATTACTGTCTACCTGAAAGGTAGTCTTACATTTCTGTCTTATGGCACCCATGGTTGTAGAATGAGAAACAAAAAAAGAATTACCAGTTTCTGTGTGGAAGGTGGCCAAATCTTCTGTTGAGAAAGCATGGAAAGTCTCTAGTTGATTCTCCTAAAATGTGGTCAGACACAGCTGGCAGACTCAGCTGTGTGAATATATAGGACCTGTGGAATCTGCAAAGATGCACTGTTCTGCTACTGGGTACTATACAGAAGAAGGAGGCAAATGTTTGAACTGGAACTGAACGTACCAACTGAATAAAAAGAAGCTGTAGTTATTACAATAAGAAACCATTTGGTCCGTCAACTGTGGCTCGCCATTGAAGAATTTTGTACTGCCTTCCTGTTGGTTTCTTTCTGTTACTTGCCTTTGCATGCAAGCATACCACAGTTCATTAAACTATTTATTGTAATGAACTAGTCTTATTACTGTATTGTACTGAGTACAATAAATACACGGAGACAAATCTTTCAGTTGCTAGGCTATACTATTATATTCTCCTTTTGGTTCTACAAGCAAGCAATACAAATATGTCAGCTCTCTGTAGAAAATTCCCAGAGCTTGTTTATGCACAGTTATATTTATACCAGAAGGTCTGGTATTTTTCTCAAAGTCTGATATAATACAGTTTTTTCTTTGTATAACAGTTTTTCTTTGTTCTTTTAATTTATGATTTGTCCTTGGTTCTTTGGTCCAGAAAATTCAGTCTTGCATTATCTGAAACTTAGTGTTCCAGCACTATCTTGTTTGTGTTCTGGCTTTATCTTGCTTGAAGTTACTTTGATGTACTTTCAGCTGCCATCTGCGTCGCTATTTTACAAACTTTGTTTCTCAATAACATATTTTTTTACATGGATGCCAAAATCTAACTAAGCTATATATGCCAGTACACTTACTGTTTTTTCTAATTTCTCAGCATTTTACACTATTGTAAATTAACCCTTTATATTTCAGATTATTCTTGCAGCTTTTTGCTTAAGCTAATAATCATGCTAGCAACAGTTAAGACAGTGTATAGTAAATAGAACAGAGTACTTATATTCTTTCACTTCTGATTGTTCCTTGGAAGAATTATCTTTTCTGAAACCATATATAAGGTGAGACAGTTGTTTCAGTAGTGACATAATAACATTCCAGTTTCTTTGAGAATATGTAATTTATTACAACTGGAAATTCTTCAACCTACTCCTCTTCCTCCTGCACTTTCAGCATTGGAGGATATTTTTATTGCAGCCTGCAACTTGCATGCCAGCCAGCCTGCAGCCACTAATTAACAGGTAGATGAAAGGTTTTTAGTCTTACAAATTTTTGCTTTTTAGTCCCAGATCTGACCCTGTGGTGATTTCCTTGGCAAATCCTTAATTTAAACATTTAGTAAATGCTACTCCCACTCCTCTCATAAGAAATGGAAACATTTTGATAGATTTAGGACAAGAGTATATTCTTCTACCACACTTTTATTTTTAGGATTTTTAATTGTCAGGTTCACATATTAAAGCTTTTGATTGTCTCATTTGAGAATGTGAGGAACATTATTGCCACTTTTCTTTTTTCTGAGGGAAAATCCTCTTTGAATACACACATTGATTCTGTGTCTCAAGTGGCCAAACATTATTTGATGCATGCTTATGATTCAGCTGATACATCTTCCAGATCAGCAGCTAGTGGATCTGTTATGAGTATGTTTGCATGGTTATCTTCTCAAAAGTTTCCTGAGGATGTTAAAGATGAAATCTTGAATTCTTCCCTTAATAAGGAGGTTGCTTTTGGACCATCTGCTGCTGCTGAGGCTCTGAAAAAGTATGATGAGAGAGGAGAACTGATTCAAGGGGTGACTAATATTTTTTAGCATTTCTTTTCCAAATTAGTTAAAAGTTTTATCCCTAACTCTGCATTTTTTAAAATGCAAAATAAATGGACTAAGTGAACATTTGGCCAGCAGACATTCAAAAACAAGATAAGGGAAGCTCCAGAAAGAAGGGAAACCCTTCTAGAAACTAAGACAGTCCAACAAGTCTGAATGACTATCTTCAAATGGTAACCATCCCTTCCCACCCTGGCAAGCATTTCAATCTTCCCCCAAACCTGGATCACTATTTCGCTCTCTCTTTATCAACAGATAATCTTATACAAATGGTTTCTAAGAGTGACCCATCAGGGTCGCATATGGCAGTGGGAGTTCTTCCATCAATTTGAGGTGATTCTGCTTCATCCACCAGAACATAATTCTTTTTTCCCTCCTGTCATTCAGCATTTGCAGACTCAGAGCATCATAAAGCAACCTCTGCTTACTCTGTCAGGGAAAAGTTTTCATTTAAGCATATTTCTGGCAACAAAGCAGGAAGCCTCATGGAGACCAGTCTTAGATCTTTCCCTTCTCAGTCTGTTTGTGAACGTTCCAAAGTTCAAAATGCATTCCCTTCACAACCTGTTGCCACTTATTCCCCTTTCATTTTTTTTTTGGTAACTCTAGATGTAAGGGCAGCTTGTCATTACATCCCTATAGCATGAGACTTCAAATTTAAGATTTTCTGTTTCTGAATTACAATGTCAGTTCTCTTCATTACCCTTTGGGTTGTCCACTGCTCTAAGGATGTTCACAAAGTATGTAGCTCCAGGGATAGCCTAAAGTAGACTGCAAGGTATTTGCGTTTTTCATTATTTAGATGACTTGCAAAGTCTTTTTAAAAGCATCAGTAATCTCTTTCTTGGGTAAGAGATCTTTACAGACTGGGTTTCCAGGATAATCTTCAAAAATCTTGTTTGACTGCCTCTCACAGGATTGTGTTCCAGGGATGCCAACTAGACACCTCAGTTCAAAGAGCTTTTCTTCCACAAGAAAAAAAATAGATCTTTATTTAGATTTATTTCTAAGGTTTTCCACTCAGACTTTGGTCACTGTGAGGAAATAGATCAGGATTTTGGGTCTCGTGGCATCTATGATTCTCATGATACCCCTGGCAAGACTCCACATGAGAAAGATACAATAGTATCTGAAATTTCTTTGGTCCCATCATCAAAACCTTTTATCTTTTCAAATCACAGTGCTGGGGGGTTTCAGAAGAAAACCCCTTTGGTGGAGACAACAGATGGAGAGAACAGATATCCCAAAATCCATTTCTTCTTTCTCCATCTCTGTTTCAAATTAGTCCGTCACTGCAAACACTTGGGACTTTACTTGGGGAGCAGTTTCAGGAGGGATAAAAGTGCAGGGAGTGTGGTACACCAATGACAAATGCAAGCACATAAATATGAAGGAGATGCTTGCCTTGATCAAGGCACTCAACTCTCTAAACCATCTTTGGTCCCCAGGACCTCTGTAAGTGGTTACAGACAGCAAAATTGTGTGGCGGACAAGTTGAGCAAGACCAGGGCATACTCTCAAAGATTTGATCCATCTGTGAGGAGTTCTTCATGTAGACCACTTTTTCTCCTCTTTGAATAATCAACTGGGAAAATTCTGTTCCAGGACTCCATGCAAGAAGGCTTGGAAGATGGATGCCTTTTCTTATCTTTGGACAGGAATGTTCCGGTATGCTTTTCCACGCTTCCTTTTAACATCTAGGGTACTTCTGAATATTCAGAATGAATACTCCATGATCATTGTGGTGATTCCCTTCTGGCCCAAGCAACTATGGTTCTCTCTTCTTTTGGAAATGGCCAATGACAATTATCACAAGCTTCTTCACAGGCTGGATCTACTCACACAAGAACAGGGATGTTTGAAACACCCTGACATCAGTCATGTTTAGCTGACCTCTTGGATGATAGTGTCTTAATTTTTTAGGCACCTATTTACTGAAGACATGCAGCAGGCACCAATGGAGCCAAGAAAATCTGCTACCTAGAAAATAATATATTAGCAAATGGAAAATGTTTTCTAGTTGGTGCCAAGAACATAACCAGCACCCATGCAGGGCTAGTTGTTCTCTATTTTTACAATATTAGGTTGAGTTGATATTCTATGTCCTTTCTTATTCCTCTAGCATGGTTCATTTATCAGCCATTTCAGCATATTTGTTCATGGAACCTTGTGTGTCAATGCAGTCTATCAAAATGTTCTTGAAAGGGGTTTTGCATAATAGGTCTCAAAGAAAACTGGTGGCCCCAACCTGGGATCTTAATTTTGTGTTAGCTTTGCTTAATTTGAACCCGCTAATCTGGTTGAGTTGAGGTTCTTAACATGAAAAACAGTTTTAATAGTTGCTCGGACTGCTGTAAGAAGGGAATCTGAGTTGCAAACCGTATCTCATTTTCCATAGGGATAGGGTTTCTCTGAGACTTAATCCTTCTTTTATGTCTAAAGTGGTAATGTCTAAAGTGGTATCCAAGTTTACTTTAAGCCAAACTATCCATCTCTCCATTTCCTTTTCTGAACCTAAAAATGAAGAACAAAGAATACTCCATACCTTGGATGTGCACACACAACTCAGTTACTATCTTTACAGAACTAAATCTTTCAGATATTCAGATCAACTGTTCATTTCTTGTGAAGGGAAGAAGGGGCAATCTGTGTCAAAACAGAATATTTCCTTTTATTATGCTCACCATAACAAATCTATTCAAGACAGGGTCAAGCCCCGCTGTACCAGGGCCTTGGCTTCTTGGAATGGGTTGGATTTTAGAAGTATTCCAGAAGCTGTACCTTGGCCCTCTGTACATACTTTTACAAAGCACTATAAGCTTGATTCCTTCTCTAGGTCCAGCTCAAGGTTGCTAGGACCATTCTCCATGGGCTCTTGGACTCTTCTCCTTCCACCTCTCAAATGTAGTTAGCTATTAATCTACCAGTATAGGTAAGGCTATTGCAGCAGTGATCAATTTGATGAACAAACTACAGTTGTAGAAGCTGAACTTGTCATAACACTTGATGTTTGAGTAATCACTGCTAAAGTAGCCACTCCCTCCATCCCCTTTGTGTTTTGGTGTGTTTCTTATGCCAGGGTATGCATTGACCTTTCAAGGCTCAGCTTCCTCCTGTCTGCTGGCAAGAACGCTCTGAAGGGCTTCATGATGAAACTTGTCTTTTAGTAAGTTCAACTTGAGCTGCTTGACAGTTTGGGTGTTTAGAAAGTGTCCTGAAGCTTTAAAGGATGACTGGCTGTTATGTAATTGGAAGTATATAACCCACATAGCTAAGGCCTCTGGAACAGTGATCATTCTAACATCTGCTGTTACAGTAAGTTCAACTTGCATAACTGTACTTTCTCATGATTCCACTAGCAAAATTCCACATGAAAAAGATGCAGTTGTACCTAAAATTTCTGTTGCCAACATCAACATCACTGACATTTGAAATTCCAGTTTTGGGATATATAAACACAAAATTGCTCTGGTGGAGAGTCCAGGTATCCCATTCTCTGTTTTCCAGCTCCAGTTTAGTTAGTAACAACAGATGCCTCAAACTTTGGTTGGGGATCTTTGTCTTTAAAACAAAAATACAGACCAAAGCACATAAACACTAGGAAATAAGAGCCAGTGATATTGTCATCTTGGGTAAAATTCAATTACTAATAAGTAAGCACACTACCTGGATGCCAGCAAGGAAGACATTTAGAGAACCTAAAATAAAATCAGTCAGAAAAAAGTGAAGAGAAAACACTCCCTGGGAAGAAACCTGCATCTAGCCAGTAAAAAAAAAAGTTTGAGTTAGCCTTGGTACAAGAGATGGCTTACAGTAATTTAGAGGAAAAAAATAAATCATATGTTCTCAGAGGTGAGTAAAATAAATGAAACAGTGAAGGAATGTAGCAACAGAAATAAAAAGGCTGGAGACAATTATCAGAAGCTTTAATTAGCTATTAGATGAACAGATAAGTCTGCAAAAATCAGAGGATGGAATGAAGAAAAGGCTAGTTGAGTATAAAGTTTCTCAAAAAGAGATGTTTCAAAAAATGGTAGAGTTAGAATACAGAGCATGCAGAGATAATCTCAGATTTTCTTCTTTGCCATAGAAACTGGAAGGAACAGATGATATTCATTTTATGAAAGCACAAATAAGCAACTGGACTTGTATTCCACAGCAGGATTTGTTAATTGAAATAGCACATCAAATGTATGGTCCAAACCTAGATATGAGAAAGCAGCCAAGATCTGTTATTAGTAAAGATGCAGTCATGACATCAGAAAGAGTTTATCGTGTCAAAACCATGGGAGAAAGGAAAATTATTGTTTATGGAAAATGATCATTCACTGTATATAAGGCATAAGAGAAGCAAGCTTATCCCAGCAATTGGGAAATATTGAGAGACGTGTGAGATTCAAGCTGCTGTATCCAGCTGTCTTTAGAATATTTTTCCTGAAGGATCAAAGATGTTTTTGGATGCAGAATAGGCTAAAGAGGAGAAAAAAAGTTTATTGAGCAAAAAGTGATCCTGGAAACCGAAGAGATCTTTGATTCTTATTCTTCTGACAATAAAGCTCATAGAGGGACTTTGCCATTAAATCTTTTTTCAGTGTTCTAAAGGAAAATGCTTGAGAAACAGAAAATAGCACAGGAGCTGACTAGAAGAATCAGGAGTATCCTGGACTTGAACCAGAGTCTGTTGTTAGGAGATGGAGATAATCAGGAAGAAGACCAGCAACACTGAAATCAGGGAATAAGCAGGAGAGTATAAAACGTCAGTCACATTTGTGAAATATGGCTTTGTACAAAAAAAGTGACTGAGAAAGATTGGATTTCTGTTGACTGTGTTAAACTTGTGGGTGGACTGTAAAGCATATACCCCACTTTATGCCATTAGTGTTTAGAATGACATTGAAAGGAAAAACTGTTGACTGTTGCATGTGTTAAAGATATTAAAATAAACAAAAACTTGTTGTAGTTATAAGAAATATAGGTTTTACATTATAACAAGAGAAGAAAGGCTGGACAAAAGCAGATATAAGTTAACATGCTGTGATCCTGGGCTGCTGCGGTGGGACGGGGTGTAAAAATTCACTGATTATATTATACATAGAATTAAAATAATTTCTGTTATTTTTACAAGGGTGGATGTCTAGGATAATGTTGGCTTAAGCTACTTAGGATAATGTTGGCTTAAGCTACAACCATGTTTTCATAATCAAATAGACTTGAAAAATAATACAAAGTGATGATAGACATGAAAAATGTTCAGCTTCTTGTGTCAAGAAAGATATTAGCTTGTTTATTTTCCATTAGCAAGTACTCAGGGGGAGTCAAGAAGTCTTCCCCTGAAGGCAGTTGTACATTTCTGATCTGACTGATCTTGACAAAGATTCCTTCATGCATCTGCAGAGTTGTTAGCTGTTTTTTTTCTCATTGCTGACTACTTTTGTATGGAGATGAGTTGGCCACAAAAGCAAGTAATTAATCTTGAGAGTTCTGAGTATTCTTGGCTGAAGAAAATGAACATTTTAAATGTACAATTGCAAACAGTCCTTTGAAGAAGAAAGTCTGAAATTATGTAAAACGAATACAGGATAGCAGCCTGTTTTTCACATCTGGGAGGGGAACAGAGATAAGAACAGACAACAATCTGTAAGTATGAACACGGGTTGTCACATGAGCTTTAGAGTGGGTAAACTTAATTTTAGGCTAGGTAATGCTTATGGGTGCAACTGTCATTCTGGGACAGTTGTTCCTATGTGGAGGGTGAAACTTCAGTTTTTGAAGATGTGCATAGTTTTTTGTGTTTATTCTAAGTTAATAGGGTATGGGATGAGATCTGAAATCCATCTCCAGCCCCTTTTTCCCATTTTTCACATGGGATTGGGTGTCACTTCAACATTGATAAGCATGTAGAGACAAAGTTCATAATGCCTGGTGGCTAGAACTGCTGCAGCTGTTCTTCCATACTACACACACACACACACACACACACACACACACACACACACACACACACACACACACACACACATGCTTATCGCCAGTTTGGAGTGTCCAGTCCACCTACTGCATGTCTTTGGAATGTGGGAGGAAAAATCACCTGAAGGAAACCCACATGAATAAAGGCAGGACATGTAGACTCCACACAGTAAACACCGCAGCCAAGAACTGAACCAGAGAAGCTCTTAGTGTGAGGCAACAATACTATCTGCTGCACTGCTTCCCTGTGTATATTTTTTCTTTTGAGGGTTTTCATTAATACAAAGGGTCTTGAGAGTGTGACACAGGTTCAAATGGAGATGAGAAGAAACACCTCTGTAAAAGATCTGTCTGCCAGACATTAGTGTGTGCATGTAAAACAAAAGTTGGAAGTACATATTCAAAAATCTGTAAAGGTGAGAACAGTAACTTATCATAATGCCTATGTTATCCATATTATCTTGGAAAAATAATGGCCTTACAGGTACAGACAAAAAGGAAAGCGTATTACATTATATTAAGAAATACTTAGTGCAAATAGCAATGCTGCAAGAAACACATTTGGAAAGAAATGAGCAAGTGAATGTGACAAAGAAAGGGTTTCAGGCTAGATATTGACTTCAACAATTGGCTAAGCTTCTGGTGTCATTCTAAGGGCATCTAGTATCTGTCTGCCTGGGATGACATGATCGACAGGCCACGATGCTTTGCCAGAGATGGCCTGCACCTGTCGCCCCTGGGATTCCGGATACTGGCTAAGGCTCTAGCCACCCCTATAGTGCCTTTTTTTAGGCAAGGTTCAAATGACAAATTCACCACCCTAACAGGTACAGGCAAGAAGAATCTGAGGGTATTGCTACTCAATGCTAGAAGTCTAAACCTCAAAATGCACTCTCTCGAGGCACTCCTTGAAATAGAGAACATCAACATCTGTGCAGTGACAGAGACCTGGTTCAAGGCTCCAGAGAGTACCCCTGCATTACCAGGCTATAATTCATACCACACCTTTCGGTCACCTAACCTGGACTGAAACACTAAAGGCAGAGGCGTGTCCATATTCATTAAGGATATCCACACCTCCAGGCTAGTTGCTCAGCATAATGCATCCAAGATTATCCAAGTGCAACTAACTCTGGGCAAGACCGCAATCCAAATTGTAGCTTGCTACAGATCCCCCACCATGCCCCAGGATTCCCACTCCTCATTTCTTAATACACTGGAAAATATTAGGGTACAACCTAACACCCTAATAATGATCGATTTCAACTACCCTACCATTAACTGGGAAAACTACTCATGTACCAACTCTTGTGCTCAACGTTTTCTGGAATTCATAAATTCCAATGCCATGGATCAACTTATCCACACCCCCACCAGGGCAGCAATATCCTAGACCTGGTTATTACCAACATGGGCAACCGGTGCTCCACACCAGAGGTCAATTCCTTGTTGGTCAGATCCGACCATAAGCTAATCACCCTAGACATTCACATCCCTCCCCCACCCCCCCATTAGGGAAACCACAGTAAAAAATTTCTCCAAAGCCAACTTCACGCTTCTAAAGACAGAAGTGGCAAACTTCACGACACCCATGCTGACGGACAATAGAGGTATGACTGTTGAATCCTATACAAATGCACTTTATAAGCACTTACATGAGTGCATGGATTGTGCAATCCCTAACAGAACCAAGATGCTATCCTCCAAAAAAAGGAAGCCAATCTGGTGGTCCCCTGCCATAAAAAACTCTACAACAGAAGAAAGAAACTGTTGTAAAAAAGAGTAAAATCCCATGATTGGAGAAACTCCCTGGTCAGCTTCAGTAAGAAGCTGAGATCCCTCATAAAATCCTCTAAAGCTAGTTATGAAAACAAAATCACCACTGGCTCTAAAGACAACCACAAAGCATTCTATAGCTATGTCAAGAATCTCAATGGCAACACTCAGATCTGCTCTGAGTTACAGCACAATGGCACTAAATATACAGAACCAACGGATATTGCCAACATCCTGGCAGATAGGTTCAGTGCTAACTTTACCCCTCTGCCATCCCCTAAAGGGCCCATCTCTATACCAGAAGAATGCAAAGTTCCTGTAATCACAACTGCACAGGTAAAAAACACACTATCCAAAGCCAAGAACACAGCATCCATGGGACCTGACGATATCCCAGGCTGTGTTCTACATGAACTACAGAATGAACTGGCACCCCACCTAAGTACCATGTTCAATCATAGCCTCACCTCAGGCTATGTGCCCACTGAATGGTGCACAGTGACAGTTATCCCACTCCACAAAGGGGGAGCCACCACAGACCCCAGAAACTACTGCCCCATTAGCCTAACGAGCCTGGTCTGCAAGGCTATGGAGCGTATCATCATGGAACTTATAAACAATGACATTGGTAATCTCCAAACTCAGGACCCCACCCAGTTCAGGTTTGTAAAAGGCAGATCATGTCTCCTAAACCTGATAGACTTTTTTGAAGCAGTCACCAAAGCTGTAGATGAGGGTAAGCTGGTTCACACAGCCTATCTAGATCTCGCCAAGGCTTTTGACACCATCCCCCACTCTGGAATTATAAATAAACTCACTAAACTAGGTATAAATCCCTATGTCACAAGATGGGTTGCCAACTGGCTCACTGACAGAACCCACACTGTGAAAGTAGCAGACTCCAAATCCAGCTTCAGACCAGTAACAAGTGGAGTACCACATGGTTCAGTCCTGGGTCCTCTCCTGTTTGGTATGTACTTCTCTGAAGTACAGGCCAACAGAGAAGGTCTTTGGCTAACGAAGTTTGCAGATGACTGCAAACTAGGTGCCATAATCAAAACTCCAAAAGATGTGGACATCCTACAAAAGGGCCTTGCTGAGACAGATGCCTGGTGTCAAAGTCATGGCCTGAAGCTCAATGCCAAAAAGTGCATTGTCATTCCTTTTGGTAAAAACTCAGTACACATGAACTACCACATAGGTGGTAGTCTACTTAACACCGAAAGTGTGATAAGAGACCTTGGGACACAGGTGGACAGTAGTCTCTCCTTTGACAATCACATCGCCACAGTAGTCAGGAAATCCTTCTATGTGGCACACCTCATCACAAAAGGTTTCTCATCCAGGAAAAAAGAGGTCATTGTTCCCCTCTACTCATCACTCATTAGATCCATTATAGAGTACAATGCCCCTTTTGGTATGTACCTCACAAGACATCTACAACAACTGGGAAGGCCACAGAAATACCTCACAAAGAGGATTACTGGCCTCAAAGAGATGCCCTATGCAGACCATCTCAAAAAACTGCTGCTTTACTCCGTTGCATATCGCCTACTCAGAGGCGATCACTGCCTTACACACAAAGCTATGTCAAACCTAAAGCTTTTAGACATGCTCCACTTAAAGAAATCCCAATTCCTATGAACTACACGCTCTAGGGACCTAAACCTCGTCACCACAATAAACAGAACATGCTGGAGGGATAGATTCCTGTCCCAGAGACTTCCCATACTCTGGAACAAACTACCTATCTATATCAAACAAAGCTCCTCATTAGCACCATTCAAGAAAAATCTTGATGATTGGATGGGAGATAGGAAATTCACCCCGGGGATCACTTCTGTGGCTCTGCTCGACAGTGGCACAGGAAAATAATTTTCCTGGGTGGCGAAAGCCAGGGTACCTTTGGCTAGGCTTATATAGGCCCTAGGGCCAATAGCCTAGTACCTACCTATGGACCTATATTCAGTAGAATATCAGGGACAAAGGAAAGGGGAGTGATAATACTGACTGCTGCAGTACTCCAGTAGTGATAGAAGGGGAAAAAGGCAGTAATTGTAGATTTATTGGTAGTAATGGTCTGTTGGCAAGGAAGGAGAATTACGGCAAAATTTTTTTTTTATGGAGCTTAAGAAAATTTAAGGAGAAATAATCAGCTGTCATCAGGGAATATTGCTTATAGGCATAGCTTGATTTGCAATAGTGAGGCTGTATCAGGGGCTCCTAGAAGGGAAAATATAACAAAACTGAAAGCTTTGACACACATCCAATAACTATTTCAAAGCATGCACTGATAAAAACTAAAATAAAAATGCAGGATAATGAAGTAAAAATGGGAAAATGGCACTTTTTTACCTGCTTGTATAATAGAGAGAAATGTAAGGAATGGTAGTGGAAATTATTCA
Source organism: Protopterus annectens (assembly GCF_019279795.1). Taxonomy (NCBI): domain Eukaryota; kingdom Metazoa; phylum Chordata; order Ceratodontiformes; family Protopteridae; genus Protopterus; species Protopterus annectens. The sequence continues at coordinate 330,077,958 of NC_056732.1, forward strand.
GCATTTATTAGGGAAGATAGAAATTTCTTCATAAGTGATAGCTAGTGAGTTGTTTAAAATGAAAATGTATTTTACAAATATGGAAGAAAGAAAATAAATATAGATATGGTTAAGAAGTAATAGAAATTATTTAGAAGGGCTGGCAAAGGTTAAAGTCTTGCAGAATAAGGGGAATCTCTCAGAACAAGAAAAGGCACAAGTGCAGAGTGTTGAAGAGACAACAAGGTAGTACTGGGATTATATGCATGAGTTTAGAAAAACTGCTGTTAAGCAACAGTATTTTATATCAACTTCAGAGCACACGATACTTTAGCACAACAACGTAGGTAACAGAAAGTAGAAATGGTTGTTGCCAAACTTAGGGAGCATATAACAAGAAAAAAGCCAGTAGAGTCATTACAGATATTTCACAGATTCTAAAAAAATATGTATAAAGCATAGAAATGTGGAAATCAAGAAGGAGCACAACTGGAAATATCTCTGGAAGACTTAACTATGCCAAGGGTGGAGATATATGAGGCGAAACAACTAAATGTTAAGACAGTAGGGGTTGAGATAAAAACTGTGATGTATAATCAATATGCAGGAAAGTCTCCAGGACTAGATGGTATTCCTGTGGAAGTTAGAAGGAAAGAAATTGACAAAGATCTGAGAGATTTTGTTGAACAGTAGTTTAAAAGTAGGGGAAGCACCAACATCTTGGAAGAAAGCTGTGTTGGCTGTATTACCTAACAATTGTAAAGCACCATCAGACCTAGCTTCATGTAGACCCATTTCAATTTTAAACCATGGTTATAAAGCATTTATGTGTATTCAAGCTAAAAAATGGCAAAGGTGCTTCCAAAATTGATAGCTGTGGATCAGTGTGGTTTTGTGGAAGGGGGAGACAACATTTGACAACATTAATAGAATAATGATGATCCAGAGGGAAGCAGAATGTAAGGTAGTATTGCTGTTGTTGGGTTTTGATGCAGAGAAAGCATTTGACAAAGTAAGCTGGGGTTTATGAGTATGGCAGTGGAAGCATTTTGCATTTCCTGATACAATAACAAGGTTAATTAGGAGGACATATGAAGGATCAGAGGCAAGAATTAAAGTGGGAGGATTCCTCTCTGATAAGTTGTGTTTGAACTGAAGAATCAGGTAGGGATATGTTCTCCCCCCTTGTTATTTGCTTTGTATTTAAGGTCATTAGCAAAGAAAATAAGGGACTCAATAATACAAGGATGTAATTGGTATGGTAATCAAGAAAAGTTTACTTTATTTGCAGATGATACTATTTTGTACCTGATAAATCCAGAAAACTACATCTCAGTGTTGTGGAACATTTTGAGACAGTTTTGTGTCTTTTCAGATTATACAATTATTGAAGATAAAACAAAGGCTAATGCTGTAAATTATGTACCCACACATAAATTGGTTTAGCAATACCCATATGTATGGGGACAAGATAAGATGAAGTATTTAGGTGTATAGATTAAAAAGGTTTATGTTTTGTTGGCTTACAATATGTAGAAAGAGACTAAAGCAATAATTAAAAAACTGAGAAACTGGAAGTTCTTGTTTATGAATATGGATAGTACGATACAAGCCGTGACAATGTTTTAGTCCATTTTGTTTTATGTACAAGTCAGATATATTTTTATCAACTAGATGAGATGTTATGAACAATAATTAATAAAGAGTTGAGGGAGTTTATCTGGGAGGGGAAGAGTGTCATGGGATAAGTTGATCCTTCCATTAGAACCAGGTGGTATAGGACTGCCTGATTTAAAAGGATATTTTAGGACTGCACAGTTAATACTCATATTTATAATGTAAACGGAAGGTATAATTTAAAGTGGATGATGATGCATGGTGGAAGTTCACGTAATACAAGAATAATAACAATACAGAATATTATATTCATAAACTAACAGAAAATATTCTAATAACTAAATGAACACAAGAATGGAGAAAGGAGATTTTGCCAGTAGTAATGACTGCAAGTAGAGGTTCACAAAATAGATGACTGCAAGTAGAGGTTCACAAAATAGACTATAAAGGGCTGGAATTTATTAGAGAAAGCTGGCACAGGAACCAAGATATTAGGTGCAAATAACTGCTGAGGGAAAGATAATAGTGTAGGATGAGGCCAAGAAGACGTTTAGATTGCAGGCTACCATACTTACCAGGGACATGATATCAGAGTATAGGCAAAGAAAAGGGGGAATAATAAGTGAAAGAAATGCTGTGGTAGAATTTTTAGTTGAATCTAGAATAGAAGCTGTTGTTAAAGAAGGGAAAATTAGTAGGCCATATAAAATATTGCATGATACCTATAAGAATCAATCAGTGGGGATTAAAAAAGTTTGGGAAGAGAGAATGGAAAAGAAATTTTCAGGGGAACAGAGGAAGGACATACGTATGGCTCCAAGTATGCAACAAAGTCCAGAAGGTTAAGCATATGTACTTGGAGGTGTTTGCATAGGTATTTTTTTTACTCCAAGCAGACTTCAAAGAAATTTTACCTAAGGTAGGTAGCAAATAATTGAGTTCTAATGGGGAAGAAAGAGGTAACTGGGAAAATATGTTTTGGGAGTGTAATGAGTTGTCAGGTTTTAGAAATTCCCATTAGAGTACTCTGTCAGAAATGTTGGTTGAACAAATGGCTGTAACTAAAACAATTATTCTTTTGAGTTAGGACACAGGATCTGAATTGCCTATACTAAGTAAGGCTTTGTTAAGTTTTGTTTTGTTGGCTGCCAAAAAAAGCATTTACTAGAAAATGGAAGTCAAAGTAAATTGACTGAATTTGAAGTGTTGAATATTGTGAAAGAAAAGAACTGGGAGAGAGATCCATAGAAAAGGAAAGAAGCAAGTTATGTAGAAATAAATGTAAATTGTGGGAACAGTACATGCAATATAATCTTCAGGAGGAGGAGGAGGAATGAGGTTTAAGGGAAGGCAGGAACTGAATAATTTATTTAATGCTGGTCTGATAAAAGTTATAAAGAAAGAAAACCATGATGTAGAATATTTGCAAATGTAAAATATTGTTAATTTGCTGTATTTTTTTTCTATTAATGTTTATTTGCCTCTGTCTTAAGTGATAATTTAATTAAGGTGCTTAAAAAGAGATGTTGGCAGTTATAAATGTGCTTAACTTTTGTCTGTTGTTACCAGGACCACTGCAAGTGATTGCAGACAACACCACAGTGACGTGGAACATAATCAGGCAAGAGGATTCCAGATTTTACACTCTGTGCAGATTAGCTATGGTAGCTTGGAATATAGTTTTAAAGTTCAGTCTCACTCTACAGGCATCTTACCTTCCATTAGAACAAAACTTATTGGCAGATAATCTGAGCAGGACCTGGATAGGCCCTCATGAATGGAAATTGAATCAGAGGGTCTTCCAAGTAATGATCCAGCTGTGGGTAACTCATCAGATAGATATCTTTGCCTCCATTTACAACAAATGTCTAGCATAATTCTGCTCTGGGACTCCTTGTAAACAGACCTGGAAAGCAGATGGATCCTCATTTCCTTGGAAGGAATTATCCTATATGCCTTTCCTCTGATATCCAGGATCATTATGAAGACTCAGAAGGACTCTCCAAAGATATTTGTGGTGATTCTCTTCTTTTTGGAAATGGGAAAGGGCAATTACCTCAAGCTTCCTCACAGACTGGACCTACTCATACAAGACAGGAGTTGTTTGAAATACCCCAACATGAAACAACTTCAGCTAACTAACTAGATGATGGAGTTTTAATACCTTTTTGCATCTATTTTCTGAGGGTGTGCAGCAGGTATTAAAACACAAAGAAACCTGTTACTAGGAAATCATATACTGGCAAATGGAAAATATTTTCTATTTGGTGTCATATTAAGAACAACAACACTTTTAAGGTTAGTATTCCTCTAATTCTGCAATATTTCATGAGTTATCCTCTGGCCTTTCTTACTGCTCTGTCAAGTTTCATTTGTCAGCCATTTCAGCATGTTTATCATAGGTTCATAGGCAGGTACTAGGCTATTGGCCATAGGGGCCTATATAAGGCTAGCCAAACAGTACCCTGGCTTTTGCCACCCAAGAAAATTATTTTCCTGCCTGTCAAGCAGAGCCACAGAAGTGATCTCCGGGGTGAATTTCCTATCTCCCATCCAATCATCAAGATTTTTCTTGAAGAGTGCTAATGAGGAGCTTTGTTTGATATAGATAGGTAGTTTGTTCCAGAGTATGGGAAGTGTCTGGGCCAGGAATCTACTCCTCCAGCATGTTCTGTTTATTGCGGTGACAAGGCTTAGGTCCCTAGAGCATGTAGCTCGGAGGGATTGGAATTTCTTTACGTGGAGCATGACCAACAGCTCTGGGTTTGACATAGCTTTGTATGTTAGGCAGAGATTGCCTCTGAGTAGGCGATATGCGACAGAGTAAAGCTGGAGTTTTTTGAGACGGTCTGCATAGAGCATCTGTTTGAGGCCAGTAATCCTCTTTGTGAGGTATTTCTGTGGCCTTTCCAGTTGTTGTAGATGTCTTGTGAGGTACATACCAAAAGGTGCGTTGTACTTTATAATGGGTCTAATGAGTGGTGAGTAGAGGGGAACAATGACCTCTTTTTTCCTAGATGAGAAACCTTTTGTGATGAGGTGTGCCATGTAGAAGGATTTCCTGACTACTGTGGCGATGTGATTATCATAGGAGAGACTACTGTACACCTGTGTCACAAGGTCTGTTATCACACTTTCGGTGTTAAGTAGACTACCGCCTATGTGATAGTTCATGGGTACAGAGTTTTTACCAAAAGGGATGACAATACACTTTTTGGCATTGAGCTTGAGGCCATGGCTTTGACACCAAGCATCTGTCTCAATGAGTGCCATTTGTAGGATGTCCACATCATTAGGAGTTTTGATTATGGCTCCTAGTTTGCAGTCATCTGCAAACTTTGTTAGCCAAAGACCTTCTGTGTTAGCTTGTACTTCAGAGAAGTAGATACCAAACAGGAGAGGACCTAGGACTGAACCCTGTTGTACTCCACTTGTCACTGGTCTGAAGTTGGATTTAAAGTCTGCTACTTTTACAGTGTGGGTTCTGTCAGTGAGCCAGTTGGCAACCCATCTTGTGACATAGGGATTTATACCTAGTTTAGTGAGTTTGTCTATAATTCCAGAGTGGAGGATGGTGTCGAAAGATTTGGCAAGATCTAGATAGGCTGTGTGAATCACCTTACCCTCATCTACTGATTTGGTGACCGCTTCAAAGAAGTCTATCAGGTTTAGGAGACATGATCTGCCTTTTACAAACCCAAACTGGGTAGGGTCCAGAGTTTGGAGATTACCAATGTCATTGTTTATAAGTTCCATGATGATATGCTCCATAGCCTTGCAGACCAGGCTAATGGGGCGGTAGTTTCCGGGGTCCATGGTGGCTCCCCCTTTGTGGAGTGGGATAACCATTGCTGTGCACCATTCAGTGGGCACAAAGCCTGAGGTGAGGCTATGATTGAACATGGTACTTAGGTGGGGTGTCAGTTCCTTCTGTAGTTCATGTAGAATGCAGCCTGGGATGTTGTCAGGTCCCATGGATGCTGTGTTCTTGGCTTTGGAGAGTGTGTTTTTTACCTGTGCAGCCGTGATTACAGGTACTTTGCATTCTTCCGGTATAGAGATGGTCCCTTTAGGGGATGAGAGAGGTGTAAAGTTAGCACTGAACCTATCTGCCAGGATGTTGGCAATATCAGTTGGTTCTGTATATTATAGTGCCATTGTGCTGTAATTCAGAGCAGATCTGAGTGTTGCCATTGAGATTCTTGACATAGCTATAGAATGCTTTGTGGTTGTCTTTAGAATCAGTGGCGATTTTGTTTTCGTAACTAGCTTTGGAGGATTTTATGAGGGATCTCAGCTTCTTACTGAGGCTGGATCCATGGATCTCTCTTTCAATGCCTTCCCATGTCAAGATGTTTTTGAAAGTATTTCTGCATACCCACCCACTTAGAAAATAAGTGGCTCCTCCATGATGTCTTAATTTTGTTTTGGAAAAAGTAACTCTTACTCCATTTGAACCACTCATCAAGCTGATTTAAGGTTTTTACCCTGCTTGACTGTCCAGCCTCTTCAGTTTTTTTGATTGTTCTGACTTTTGCAGAAAGAGTGTCAGAGCTGCAAGCTTTCATGGTGGGGTAACCTTATCTCATTTTTCATAAAGATAGGGTTGCTTTCAGAACTAATCCTTCTTTTATGCCTAAAGTGGAATATGACTTTACTTTAAGCCAAGGCAATAATCTCCTTATCTTATTTCCAGAAGAAAATGAGGGAGAAAGGATTCTTCTCACTCTGGATATCCATAGACAACTCGGATACTATCTTGCTAGGACTAAAACCTTCAAGGTACAGGGTTTGATTCTGGTCTCTGGTTACTGGCTAGGCTTGTAATGATTTATTATTTACTATTTACTATAAGACCTATGAGCCCATAAGGTCCTCAGTGCTCTTACTAAGCCCAAGAACACTGTATCAGTGGGCCAAGACAATATCCCAAAGTGCCTTCCAAAAAGGATGAAACATGAACTATCAGGCCCTCTGGAATTGCTATTTAATTGTAGCCTCCAAACAGGCTTTGTGCTTCGTGAATGGAGAACAGCAACAGTCATCCCTCTGCACAAAGGTGGGCCATCTACAGACCCTGAAAACTACAGACACATAAATCTAGTCAGTCAAATATGCAAAGCCATGGAAAGAATTATCATGGAAATGATCAATAATGACAGAAAACCTCCCGATACTGGACCCAACCTAGTTTGGTTTCGTCAAGGACAAGTCATGCTTTCTCAACCTGGTGGACTTCTTTGAGAAGGTCATCAAAGCAATGGATACAATGGATGAGGGCAGAATGGTTCACACTGCCTACGTTGACCCGGGCAAGGCATTTGACACAATACCCCACTCAGGAATTGTTGACAAACTGAAGAGGTTAGGTACAAACCCTTATGTCACCCAAGGGATAGCCATCTTGCTAAAGTCTAACTTAGACTTCTCAAGAGTTGGGATAATCAGTGACTCCTGTAATCTAAATGAAAGATCTCATTTTATAAAGAAGACTGCACAATTTGAAGAATAGTTGGGACCAGGGAGTCCAGAAAGGATTTCACCAGTTAAATCAATGCAGGGTTTATTTTGCAGTGCATTGATTGTAGAGCTGAACCTGCAAATACAACATATTCATAATTTAAACTCAGTCCAAGAACAAAAATGGGCAATCTGTCTCATGTCCATCAGGAGGCTCACTGAGCATAATGGAGGATACACTGACTGAAAACACATTATTCATGCACAAAGAACTGTGCAAATTCCTTGTACCTAACTAAAGCTCCACCTGTTGTTAGGATTTCTAAGCTGCACAGCCTGTCTCTGACTTGTAAGAGCTCTGCTGAAAATTAGGATGAAGTAGACATTTGTTTTTCTTGGTGCTGTTTCCATCCATGCCTGCTGACTGTAAGACCCACCTTTTAGTCCTGATTTATTCCCTAGTAGGAAGTGAAAGCCAACTGGAGGGGCTGCCATACAGGCAGACATGGAGGCATTTTGTGTTTTCAACTAAATCTGTCCATGTAGACAATGATGATGTTTTTAATGCTCCTAGCCCTATCCCTGGATGGATGGCATAAGCACTTCCGTCGCGGAAAGGACTACTACATGCTGTGTGTGCATGCTTCCACCCGTATACTAATGAGGGCTAACATCACTGGCTTGGTAGCACAAAGCCTATGTCTCCCAGTCTTTGTGATTTGTATTGCCTGTACGCCTTTACTTGCAAGTGGTGGAATGTTAGCCAGAGTCTACCCCTTATCCTTCCTTCAGGATGGAATAATATAGCAATAACCCACGCCTGGGTCTGGGTAATGCTGGATTTACCCACGGTTGGTGTGGTTTGGTCTCGAGGGTGAAGCCCGAGTGGCCAAACAAAGACAACCGTGGGTAAATCCAGCATTACCCACACCCAGAAGTGGGTTATTGCTATTATACAATGACATTATTTAAGAAAAAAAATAATTACTTTTCTTAAATAATGGCATTGTATAATGCCTCCTTGCTGCCCTTCCGCAGCTCTCTGGTATTCTGCGGCAGTTCTGATGTACTGCGCATGCGTATGCTTACGTAGTACATCAGAGCTGTGGGTGGAAGCAACGGAGAAAGCAAGATCTCCGTTGCTTTTTACAAAGTGTCTCACTATGTTAAAGGAGTTTAACATAGCGAGACAGCTTTAAAAAAAGCAACGGAGAATCATCTTTGCTTTTTTTAAAGCTGTCTCGCTATATTAAACCCATTTAACATAGCGAGATACCTTTAAAAAAAAAAGCAATGGAGATAGGAAGATCTCTGTTACATTATTAAAGCTGTCTCGCTATGTTAAACTCGTTTAACATAGCGAGACAGTGTGTAAAAAGCAATGGAGATCTTGCGTTCTCCGTTGCTTTAAAAAAAGAGTTGTACTAATGGAAAAAGTCCGGGTGACCGGACCTTTTTCCATTAGTATAACTCTGATTTACAACGTGCACGCTGACCAATCAGCGTGCACGTTTTAGAATATTAATGGGGGTCGTATAATTGACATTGACCACTTACTCCCATCCTTCTCTATGTGGCTGACTCAGTGGCAGAGCCACTACTTGAACTGCGGTCATCTCTGGAACCAGGCTGATGAAGCAGAGAATATTGACTTTTTATGTGTGATTTTTGACTGGTATGAGGCATAAAATCTGTCTGATTTATATTGGTCTTCAAGCAGATGGGTCTTAGACCATGTGTGTTCTGTCCTCAAGTCTAATTAGTATAATTCACTGAGATGTTGATCCCTTGTCAGAATAGATTTGAGATGTGCATATCCTGGGGGTGACAGTATAGGCAGGTGGTAAGAGGTCTGGATCATCAACATTACTCTCATCAAGAAACTAGTAAAGTACAGGCATAAATTGCATATATTTGTTAACTGGATAAACCCACTAAGCACAAGCCAGTTTTCAGAAGAGATCAAGGAGCATGGTCTGGTTAAGTGACTTGCTCTGATCCACATGGTAATGGAATTGTTATAAACTCTGAACCTTTTGCTTGACAGACATTTTTTCAAAGATATTTTAAATTCTATACAAGATATTTCTTATATATATGTTGCCATCAAGTTCCACAGTTGAGCAACATATACAAGAGTGTAGACAGGCACCATTATGTATGGTTCTTAGATTTTTAGTGAGCACTAAGTGTTGTTTTAGTGAGAGCATTTCACTGAGGAGGGGGTGTACCAGCTGAATAATTTGCTGGTGGCCGTGTACCTGTTTAAGGTATAGAGTATGTTGTGGGCAGAGTTAATATGAGAAAAGGCTAGTAGACTAGATAGCCCTTTAAGGGAGTGATGTGCCACATAGTAATTTGTTTGGTTAATATGGTGAACTGCAAACTTTGCAACAGTTTAAGTTGAGAGAACTGTAGGTCAGTGAAAATTGATGAAGCATTTGGGAGACTAGGGAATAGATTCCTCGTTGGTCAGATCCAACCACAAGCTAATCAGCCTAGACATCCACATCCCACCCCCACCCCCAGTTAGGGAAACCATTGTAAAAAACTTCTCCAAAGCCAATTTCACACTTCTTAAGACAGAAGTGGCAAACTTCATGACACCCATGCAGACGGACAATAGAGGTATGACTGCTGAATCCTACACAAATGCACTTTATAAGCACTTACACGAGTGCATGGATCATGCTGTCCCTAATAGAACCAAGATGTTATCCTCCAAAAAAAGGAAGCCATTCTGGTGGTCCTCTGCCATAAACAAACTCTACAACAGAAGAAAGAAACTGTTGCAAAAAAGAGTAAAATCCCATGACTGGAGGAACTCCCTGGTCAACCTCAGTAAAAAGCTGAGATCCCTCATAAAATCCTCCAAAGCTAGTTACGAAAACAAAATTGCCACTGACTCTAAAGACAACCACAAAGCATTCTATAGCTATGTCAAGAATCTAAATGGGAACACTCAGATCTGCTCTGAGTTACAGCACAATGGCACTAAATATACAGAACCAACTGATATTGCCAACATCCTAGCAGATAGGTTCAGTGCTAACTTTACCCCCCTCTCACCCCCTAGAGGGCCCATCTCTATACCGGAAGAATGCAAAGTTCCTATAATAACAACTGCACAGGTAAAAAACACACTCTCCAAAGCCAAGAATACAGCATCCATGGGACCTGACAATATCCCAGGCTGCATTCTACACAAACTACAGAATGAACGGGCACCCTACCTAAGTACCATGTTCAATCATAGCCTCACCTCAGGCTTTGTACCCACTGAATGGTGCACCGCGACGGTTATCCCACTCCACAAAGGGGGAGCCATGATGGACACCGGGAACTACCACCCCATTAGCCTGACGAGCCTGGTCTGCAAGGCCATGGAACGTATCATTGTGGAACTCATAAACAAAGACATTGGTAATCTCCAAACTCAGGACCCTACCCAGTTTGGATTTGTAAAAGGCAGATCATGTCTCCTAAACCTGATTGACTTCTTTGAAGCAGTCACCAAAGCCATAGATGAGGGTAAAATGGTTCACACAGCTTATCTAGATCTCGCCAAGGCTTTCAACACCATCCCCCACTCTGGAATTATAGATAAGCTCACTAAACTAGGTATAAATCCCTATGTCACAACATGGGTTGCCAACTGGCTCATGGACAGAACCCACACTGTGAAAGTAGCAGATTCCAAATCCGACATTAGACCAGTGACAAGTGGAGTACCACAGGGTTCAGTCCTGGGTCCTCTCCTGTTTGGTATCTACTTCTCTGAGGTGCAGGCCAACATGGAAGGTCTTTGGCTAACAAAGTTTGCAGATGACTGCAAACTAGGAGCCATAATCGAAAATCCTAACGATGTGGACAAACTACAAAAGGGCCTCACTGAGACAGATACCTGGTGTCAAAGCCATGGCCTGAAGCTCAATGCCAAAAAGTGTATTGTCATCCCCTTTGGTAAAAATTCTGTACCCATGAACTATCACCTAGCTGGTAGTCTACTTAATGCCGAAAATGTGATAAGAGACCTTGGGACACAGGTGGACAGTAGTCTCTCCTTTGATAATCACATCTCCACAGTGGTCAGGAAATCCTTCTACATGGCTCATCTCATCACAAAAGGATTTTCATCCAGAAAAAAAGAGGTCATTGTTTCCCTCTACTCATCACTCATTAGACCCATTATAGAGTACAACGCCCCTTTTGGTATGTACCTCACAAGACATCTACAACAACTGGAAAGACCACAGAAATACCTCACAAAGAGGATTACTGGCCTCAAACAGATGCCCTATGCAGACCATCTCAAAAAACGACAGCTTTACTCCATCGCATATCACCTACTCAGGGGCAATCTCTGCCTAACATACAAAGCTATGTCAAACCCAGAGCTGTTGGACATGCTCCACTTAAAGAAATCCCAATCCCTCCGAGCTACACGCTCTAGGGACCTAAACCTTGTCACCACAATAAACAGAACATGCTGGAGGGATAGATTCCTGTCCCAGAGACTTCCCATACTCTGGAACAGACTATCTATCTATGTCAAACAGAGCTCCTCATTAGCACTCTTCAAGAAAAATCTTGATGATTGGATGGGAAATGGGAAATTCACCCCGGGGATCACTATTGTGGCTCTGCTCGACAGGGGCACAGGAAAATAATTTTCTTGGGTGGCGAAAGCCAGGGTACATTTTTTTGGCTAGGCTTGTATGAGCCAGAGACTTCCCATACTCAAACAGTGCTCCTCATTAGCACTCTTCAAGAAAAATCTTGATGATTGGATGGGAAATGGGAAATTCACCCCGGGGATCACTTCTGTGGCCCTGCTTGACAGGGGTACAGGAAAATAATTCTCTTGGGTGGCGAAAGCCAGGGTACATTTTTTTGGCTAGGCTTGTATGGGCCCTAGGGCTGATAGCCTAGTACCTACCTATGAACCTATGATAGGCCTGAATTGTAGTCTTGTGTGCATATTATGTTAGGAATTATTTCACTTTATAGAGAACTCCTAGTAAATGGTTTATTTTTGAACTGCATGTTAGATTACATCTTAATCTTATTATTCCATTAATTTTGTATTTTGCACTAACTTAATTTTAAATACTGAAGCAAATACACAACGAACGAGGAGCCACCAAGCTGGACAAATGATTCCTTGAGTTGTACACCAAACCACACACTTTGTTGTACAACTCAAGGAATCATTTGTCCAGCTTGGTGGCTCCTCGTTCATTGTGTATTTGCTTCAGTGGTTTGTGTATTCTTCATTTTCATTAATTTTAAATACCTTTGACTAATAATATTGTTAAGACACTGTAGTTTGATTGTTTGATTGGAGGTGAAATAACATCCATTTAGTTTTGTTTAGATTTAGGAGCAGTTTAAATTGATCCAGCCATTTTTTTTATTTTTGCAAAAGAATGCAGCATGTCATCTTGGAGCTGTTTTACTGAACAGGCAACACATGTTAGTATTGAGTCTTCAGAATATTGGATTGATTTTGTTGGATGAGAGAATGCATGCATTTTATTTATAAATAAATTAAAAGAGTAAATGTCCTAATATTGAACCTTGAGCAAACCTAATAGTATTTGTTATGGCGTTGAAAACTCATCAGTCAAGCACACGCACTGTGCTTGGTGATTGCAGTAACTTTTAAACCAACTGATTATATTGTTTGTGTGGCCTAGTGTTGAATAGTCTAAGTAACAGCATGGGATGTGAAACTGTATCAAATGTTTTGGACAGGTCTAAAAATAGGGGTGCAACCATTTAGCTTAATTTTGTCTTGTCACAAATATAATTTATGAAAGTTAGTAGTTGTGTTTATGTGCTATGGACAGGCCTGAATCCATGCCATGTTGTGGAAAGTAACTTGCTGTCTGTTAGGTAGTTGATCGACTGTATGTGAATACATTTTTGAAATACTGTAGCTAGAGGGGACACGATGGCTGTAGGTCTTTAGTTTGCTAGTTCAAGTGATTTTCCACCTTTATGTAAGGGGATATCATAGGATTGTTTCCAGAGTGTGGGGACTATAGCTTCATTGAATAAGCAATTTATAAGTATAAGTATGGTTCTGCACTCATTTGTGCAACTATTTTGAGATATTCTAAAGGTAGGTTAGCTGCAAGAGAGGTGTTTTTAAGTTATGATAGTGTTAGGAGTTTTAAGTGTGAAGGTGTTAGTGTCACTGTTGATGTAATTTAAAGATGTTTTGTATGCTTTGATTTATGAAGGAAATTTGCAATATTTATTAAATCTGTATGCTATGTTATAGTTTGTTTTATATGTGAAAGTGCAGGGATATTATTTTTGACCAAGTTGTACAAGTTGCTTGATTGACGACCAAAGCTATTTGGAGTTTTGAAATTGTTTTCCTTTAGTAGTTTTACTTAACCTTTATGATGGTATTCTTAGTTTGGTTTCATAAGTGCTGATACTTTTGCAAATTGTTTATTTTTTCCTCTATGCCAGTTTAGTTTTTCTATGCTTTATCTTTATTGTGTATTAACTTTTTTTGTCTGTTGTAAGCCGTGGCACTAGATTTTGATTCTTGTCATGCATTGAGATACTAGAGGCTTTAATACAGTCAGGAAAGTTTTGTTGAAGTGCATTACTGCATCATTTAAATACAGATTTTTTAATGTCACCCAGTTACTAGACTTAAGGAAAGGTAAGAATGTTTCCTTATTGAATTTAGTTTTATTTCTGTCAGTTTTATATGTATTTTAGCATATTTCCATATAGTAAAAAATTAATTATGATCACTAATGGTCTTCTTCTTCTTTCAACTTTTCCCGGTTAGGGGTTACCACAGTGGATCACCTGTCTGCTCATGATTGGCAGTGGAGTTTTACGGTGTCAAGTTGCCAGCCCAGCACCCAACCTTCCACAGAAGGCACACACACGCACACACTCACACCTAGAGCCAATTTAGAGTGTCCAATCCACCTATAGCATGTGTTTGGGATGTGGAAGGAAACCAGAGCAGCCTGAGGAAACCCACGCGACCACAGGGAGGACATGCAGACTCCGCACAGAAGGCACCCCAGCCGAGGATCGAACCGGAGAACCTCTTGCTCTGAGGTGGCAAAGCTAACCGCTGCACCACAGCGACCGCCCAATTATGATCACTAATGGTGTCAGACCTAATTCCTATGTGCAAAAATTTGCCAGGGTCTTGGTCTTGGTATGCAGTCCAAAATGCTTTTTATTCCATTAACTTTATCTGTCTTTGTGATCATACGTATTAACTGTGTTAAGCCAACTTTATCTGTCTTTGTGATCATACGTATTAACTGTGTTAAGCCATAGATAGTAGGGTTCACAGTTTTGTCAGTATGCTTTAGCCAGTCAATATTAAGGTCACTTAGGATTACTGTTTTAAGTAAAATGTTTGTAATTTTTTACAATAATGTCTTCAGAAGCAGATTTGTCTACACTAGGAGGCATACCTCTCAACTGCTATAATTTGGGTACAGTGCTGCGATTGTGGCCGTCAGATTTAGGATAGCTCCTCCTAGATTTATCATGCTCCTCATAAAGCACAGATGAAACTAATGAATGACTCAGTGAGAGCTGCTGTAAGTACAACTGCAATTTGAGGTGGAATGTGATTAAGAAGATTGCAATTTCCTGTAAGCACCCCTCGCCCAAATCCCACGCCAAAGCTGGGACATGCTCAGAAAGCCAGATTGAAAATGTAAACAAAGACCAGAATCAAAACAAAAAAATCTCTGGGACTGTCCCTTTAAGTGTTACTTTCTTTTTTTTATAATTTTAGAAACATGTTTTGTTCATAGATATTTTAGAGTTAACAGGTCAGTGGTGTTAGATCAGACTGTCTAGGAGTATCGTTGTACTGCTAACTGTATTTAGATTCAGTGCCCGTGTGGGAATGTGAGGATAATAGTATGATTTATTAAGTAGAATGTGGTAGTTGGTGAATAGTGTTCAGACAAAAAGAAAAGAAAGTAACACTTAAAGGGACAGTTCCAGAGATTTTTTTGTTTTGATTCTGGTCTTTGTTTACATTTTCAATCTGGCTTTCTGAGCATGTCCCAGCTTTGGCGTGGGATTTGGGGGAGGGGTGCTTACAGGAAATTGCAATCTTCTTAATCACATTCCACCTCAAATTGCAGTTGTACTTACAGCAGCTCTCACTGAGTCATTCATTAGTTTCATCGGTGCTTTTTAACCCTCAGAGAAAAGTTGCCTTTCAGAAATTTTATTAGCTTACTTGGTACTACCTTGCAGGAAAGCATATGAGCACTCGAACTCTCCTTAGCATGGAGAACATCGATATCTGTGCAGTAACAGAAACCTGGTTCAGGGCTCCCGAAAGCACCCCAGCACTACCAGGTTATACCTCATACCATGCTTTTCGGCCCCAAAACTTGGACCAAACCACAAAAGGAGGGGGAGTATCGATATTCATCAAAGATACCCACACCTCCAGGTTGGTGGCAAAGCACGAAGCATCAGAGACTATCCATGTGCAACTAACAGTGGGTAAAACTGCCTTCCAGTTTATAGCCTGCTACAGACCACCCTCCCAAACCCAGGAACCCCACTCGGCCTTCCTGAGAACACTGGAAAATATGAAGGTCTCTCCAAACACCATTATATTGGGCGACTTCAACTACCCAAACATAGACTGGGAGCATTACTCTAGCTCCAACACCCTAGCCCAAAGGTTCCTAGAATTTATAAACTCAAATGCTATGGAACAACTTGTTACCACTCCCACAAGAGGGGAAAACATACTGGACCTGATCATCACCAACATGGGGACTCTATGCTCCAGACCAGAAGTGTATCCCTCACTGGTAAGATCAGACCATAAACTAATCTCACTGGATATTCACATCCCGACCCCACCCCTGCCCAGAAAACCACAGTGAAAAACTTCTCTAAAGCAAATTTTACACTCCTCAAAACTGAGGTGGAATCCTTCAAAGCCCCGGCCTGTGGAAAATATGGCCCAGACCGCAGAATCCTTTATAAACGCATTCTATGAACACCTTCAGGAATGCATGGATCATGCGATCCCAAATAAAACCAAGACCCAATCCTCCAAAGGCAGATGTCCTGTCTGGTGGACCCCAGCCATAAACAAACTATACAATAGAAGGAGGAAGCTACTAAATGATAAAGCAAAATCCCAAAAGGGAAGGCATCACTGATCAGTATTAGCAAAAACTACGGGCACACATAAAATTGTCTAAGGCCAGCTTCGAGAGAAAAATTGCACAGGACACTAAGGATAATCACAAGGCTTTCTTTAGTTATGTTAGGAACCTGGGTGGTAATTCCCAGATATGCTCAGAATTAGTCCAAAATGACAAAAATACACCAAACCCACAGACATTGCCAACATCCTAGCTGACAGGTTCAGCGCAAACTCCCCCACCAAAGGGCAA
Organism: Protopterus annectens; assembly: GCF_019279795.1. Classification (NCBI taxonomy): domain Eukaryota; kingdom Metazoa; phylum Chordata; order Ceratodontiformes; family Protopteridae; genus Protopterus; species Protopterus annectens. The sequence goes on from NC_056732.1 coordinate 330,094,448, forward strand.
ATATCTATCCCAGCAGAGTGCTGCCCCTGACATCTCAGATGCTCAGGTAAGAGCCGCCTCTCCAAAGCAAAAACACAGCATCAATGGGACCAGATGGTGTCCCGGCTCGTCCTACATGAACTCAAAGAAGAGCTAAACCCAAACATAAAACTACTGTTCAATCTCAGCCTTACTACAGGATATGTGCCCAAAGAGTGGCGTGCAGCAACAGTGGTCCCTCTCCATAAAGGTGGTGCCTCAACGGATCCTGGAAACTATCGCCTCATAAGCCTGACTAGCTTGGTCTGCAAAGCTATGGAAAGGATCATCATGGACCTCATAAATAAAGATATTGGGGACCTACAAACACTGGATCCTACCCAGTTCGGCTTTGTTAAGGGCAGATCCTGCCTCTTAAACCTGGTTGATTTCTTTGAAACAGTCACCAAGGCCATTGACGAGGGAAGGTGGTCCACACAGCCTACCTGGACCTTGCAAAAGCCTTCGATACAATACCCCACTCGGGCATTATAGATAAGCTCACCAGCTTAAATATAAACCCCTATGTCACTAGATGGATTGCAAACTGGCTCAAGGACAGAACCCACATGGTTAGAATTGCTGGAGCCATGTCAGACTCCAAACCAGTTACAAGTGGTGTCCCACAAGGCTCAGTCCTGGGACTTCTCTTGTTCGGTATATATTTCTCGGAGGTACAGGCCAACACGGAAGGACTGTGGCTGACCAAGTTCGCAGATGACTGCAAACTGGGTGCCATAATCGACTCTCCAGCCGACACAAGCATCCTCCAAAAGGGCCTCATAGAAACAGACAACTGGTGCCAGTGCCATGGCCTCAAGCTAAATGCCAAAAGTGTATAGTCATCCCTTTGGCAAAACAAAGTGCCCACAAATTACCACATAGGTGGAAATCCATTAAGTACAGAAGAAGTAATTAGGGACCTGGGGACCCAAGTTGATAGCAATCTCTCATTTGACAACCACGTGGCCAAAGTGGTTAGAAAAACATTTTATATAGCCCACCTAATCATGAAGGGATTCACATCTAGATCAGGGAGGTCATCGTGCCTCTTTACTCATCCCTCATCAGGCCCATAATTGAGTACAATGCCCCTTTTGGGATGTACCTTACCAGACACCTGCAGCAACTGGAAAGACCAAAAAAGTACCTCACCAGGAGGATCAAAGGGCTCAAACAGATGCCATATGCTGCCCGGTTAAAGAAACTCCAGCTCTACTCAGTGGCATACCGCCTGTTCAGAGGTGATCTGTGCCTGACGTATAAAGCCATGTCCAACCCGGAATTAATGGACATGCTGCACCTCAGAAAATCCAAATCCCATCGAGCTACGCTCGAGAGACTTGAACCTCAGCACTGAAATAAATAGGACATGCTGGAGGGACAGATTCATAACCCAGAGGCTCCCTTCACTCTGGAATAAAATCCCAGTCCAGGTTAGGCAGAGTCCCTCATTGACTCTCTTCAAGAGGAATCTTGATGAGTGGATGGGAGATCGTAGGTTTACCCCGGGTATCACTTCTGTGTCACTGTTAGATAGAGGCACAGTATACTAACCTCGAAAAAGGGCATAGCAAAATAAATTTAAAATGGGTGGCGAAAGCCAAACACATTCTGGCTAGGCTTATAAATGCCCTAGGGCAGATAGCCTAGTATGAACCTATGAACCTATGAACCTATAAGCAATGCAAAGCTAAAACATTAGTAGACAGAGTTTTCTGTTCATTTCATTTCATATTGCATTTTGTATGGGTTTCTGAATGCAAGCTAAGTGCTACGAAGTTATGCATGGCCAGCACTTGCTGTGTCGAAAGCATCAGAAGGATGAACGTTTCGTACAGTAGTACAAACAGTCTTCTTTTTTTCATGTTTTGTTTTTTGATCTCTGAATACTAACCACATGTAATTTGTGTGATGCAAGGAATAGATTCATTTTAAACAATCAAGTCCAAAACTTACTGTCAAAATGGGGGCTGTACAGTACAGCAACCTGTAATAGTTGTACATACTAATTTTGAGATTGCTTTACTATGGAGTAAGGAGAATACGTTAAGAGACTGCTAAGATTTAGTGTGAGTTCAATAAACTGTAGTCTTTTGACTATACTGCTTGCAGTTACATTATGCAGAATAAATGAAATAAAGAGCTACACAATTAAGATAAGCTTTTTGACGAGATTATAAAAAGTAAACACTGAGAGTCTTGCCTAACCACCCCCACCACAAACACACACAAAAATGTAGTAACCTTATTGTTTCCCGGTAATCAGGGACTGAAAGCTTTGACAAAAACTGAATATTATTAATTGAGTTCACCAGAGAGAATGAAAACTGGGCTGCATGAAGTAAATTGAAACTAGGAGTAGGGTTGCTGATGACATGTAAGTGGATGGTGACAACTGGGAGGTATCAGGGCAAGTTTCAGTCAGAATTTTAGACTCTGGGATTGTCCCTTTAAATGTTGTATCATTTTGTGTAAATAATATGTGTAAGTAGGATGTACTTGATTACATGTCTGGTGAAGTGGATTCTGCATGCTTTTGATAGTATAATGGGATGGGGTGATAGTAGTGAGTGGTAGTGCGATTAATCAGCTTATATTTTTTATATCAGAAGTCAAATGATTACACATATTTTAATTGTTGTTGTTGTTCTTCTTCTTTCAGCTTTTCCCAGTTAGGGGTCGACACAGCGGATCACCTGTCCGCTCATGATTGGCAGTGGAGTTTTACAGTGTCGAGTTGCCAGCCCGGCGCCCAACCTTCCACAGAAGACACACACACGCACACAGTTACACCTAGGGCCAATTTAGAGTGTCCAATCCACCTACAGCATGTCTTTGGGATGTGGGAGGAAACCGGAGCAGCCGGAGGAAACCCACGCGACCACAGGGAGGACATGCAGACTCCAACACAGAAGGCACCCCAGCTGAGGATAGAGCCGGAGAACCGCTTGCTGTGAGGCGACAACGCTAACCGCTGCACCACTGTGGCCACCCATTTATTATTGAAGTATTTATTTTGGCAATATACACTAAGTAGAAGAGGGAGGTACAATGAAATCAGTTCAAGGAGATATTGTTGGTATCTACTTGGAGTGAATTAGAAATGTTCCAGAACATTGTGTCAGTGCCTTTGAGGTGTAAAATAGGAGGGGCTTTGATTACTGGAGGTTAAGTTGTGAAAAGCAGTGCAGGGGATGATAAAAATAACTATGTGAATGAATGTTACTGAAAGTTGAAAGGGGGGAACAGTAGGAAGGTACTAATAATAGACTCTAAGGCAGTAGGCAGCTTTAAGTGAGGAAATTGTTTACAAACACATGATATAGTGGCTTTTAAAATTATCAAGAGAGACTTTTATTGAATGGAGTGAAATGAAGCAGTGCATTGCAAGGCAAAGTGGAGTGAAAAGACCCCGTCTAAGTCTGTAAAAAAATCTGCTAGAATTACGTCAGGGATCATAATTTAGTGATTTACAAGGCTGTCCTGTGGTATATAACTTATGTTGGAGTCAGAGCTGGATCCAGCACTAGGTGACCTAGGCAGTCACCTAGGGCCCACTGGCTTAGAGGAGGTCCCCATTGGCCGGGGGAGCTATCACGTTTACATTTTTAATTAAAAAAAAAAATTACATGTTTTTTAAGGGCGTTCTTTTTTAAGAATGCCCTCTGTATCCATGCTTTGTCACATGCACAAACATAATACTTTCTTTCTCCTTTCTGGACGTGTGTGCACTGTCATCCTAATGCTTCCTTTCTTTGTTCTGCACTCGTGGAATTTAAATCGAATAGAGCCTGCTTCTTCCATCTGTGGAAAGTACACATTTGTGGACCTGCTTCTTCCATCTGTGGAAAGTACACATTTGTGGACCTGCTTCTTCCACTACGAGCATAGGTAAGACAGAGAGAGTGTGTGTGTGTGTGTGTGTGTGTGTGTGTGTGTGTGTGTGTGTGTGTGTGTGTGTGTGTGTGTGTGTGTGGTTTGTCTGTGCATGAGAGACACCTCTCAACCTCTTAGTGCAAGAAATCTGTACAATATGTGACATACTGGGGGGACAAAGGCCCCAAAAATGGGACAGATTTTAAATATTGCTCTTATAAACTTAGAAAGTTGCTAGAATTACAGGGTTTATGTTAACATGTGTTTTATGAAGGATTTGAAGTCTGAAAATCAAATGTATGTCATTATTTATAGACTTCAGTCCTGAGATCATCTCAGTGATTTGCCAGAAAAAAAAAACACATATTTTTATGAGGAATAGCCAACAAATCTGGAAGTTCTGCGAAAATTTGGACAGTTGAGAGGTGTGTGTGTGTGTGTGTGTGTGTGTGTGTGTGTGTGTGTGTGTGTGTGTGTGTGTGTGTGTGTGTGTGTGTGTGTGTGTATGTATATACTGTAATGCAGAGGCTACTGTGACAGTATTGAACTAGGGCATGTATTGGGAAAGTAAATAAGCCCTAAATGAAGTCATGTTGTACACTATAAGATGTGTTGTTGATAACAGATATGTGATTTACTGGCAAGAATCATTCCTGTAATTGTAAATCCAGCTGTGAATGATTTGAAGTCTAAAAATCAAATGTATGTCATTATTTCTAGACATCACTTCTGAGATCATCCCAGTGATTTGCCAGGAAAAAACACACATTTTTATGAGGAATAGCCCAAAATATGAGTTAAAATCTGGACATTCTGCGAAAATCTGGACAGTTGAGATCCAGCACTAGGTGACCTAGACAGTCACCTAGGGCCCACTGGCTTAGAGGAGGGCCCCACTGGCTGGTGGAGCTATCACTTTTATATTTTTAATTAAAGAAAAAAAATTACATGTTTTTTAAGGGCGTTCTTTTTAAAGAATGCCTTCTGCATCCGTGCTTTGTCGCGCACACAAACATAATACTTTCTTCCTCCTTTCTGGACTTGTGTGCATTGTCGTCCTACTGCTTCCATTCTGTGTTCTGCACTTGTGGAATTTAAATCGAAGAGAGTCTGCTTCTTCCATCTGTGGAAAGTACACATTTGTGGACCTGATTCTTCCACCATGAGCATATGTGAGAGAGAGAGAGACAGAGTGTGTGTGTATATATGTGTGTGTGTGTGTGTGTGTGTGTGTGTGTGTGTGTGTGTGTGTGTGTGTGCGTGCATGTATATATGTGTGTGCATCTGTGTGTGTTTGTATGTATATATTGCAATGCAGAGGCTACTGTGATAGTGTTGAACACTAGGGCATGCATTGGGAAGGTAAAAAAAGCCCTAAATGAAGTCATGTTGTACACTAGAAGATGTGTTGTTGATAACAGCTACGAGACTTACTGGCATGAAGCATTCCTGTAATGGTAAATCCAGCTGTGTTTTAGGCCTGCCCACTTTTGGCTTGATATCTTTGTGTGTGTGTGTGTGTGTGTGTGTGTGTGTGTGTGTGTGTGTGTGTGTGTGTGTGTGTGTGTGTGTGTGTGTGTGTGTGTGTGTAGATGGCAATGCAGTGGCTACTGTGACAGTTTTGAACACTAGGGCATACATTGGGAAGGCAGAAAATCCCCAAATGAAATTGCGTTGTACACTAGAAGATGTGTTGTTGATAACATCTGCAAGATTTACTGGCAGGAAGCAGTCCTGTAATAGTAAATCCAGCTGTGTTTCAGGCCTGCTCACTTTTGGCTTGATTGTGTGTGTGTGTGTGTGTGTGTGTGTGTGTGTGTGTGTGTGTGTGTAGTTGTTAAAGCAGTGGCTACTGTGACAGTTTTGAACACTAGGGATTGGGAAGGTAGAAAAGCCCCAAATGAACTCACGTTGTACAATAGAAGATGTGTTGTTGATAACAGCTGCAAGATTTACTGGCAGGAAACAATCCTGTAATAGTAAATCCAGCTGTGGTTTAGGCCTGCCCACTTTTGGTTTGCTTGTGTGTGTATGTATGTGAAATGCCCTAGTTAGGGATGCCAGATTAGTGAATTTCTTTAGGATCAAACCCTTAATTATAGGAGATAAGAGCCTGAATCCTATATATAAACTATCAAGCTGCTTATAATGGTTTTACCAAGAAAAGTGAGTTTTTTCACTTCTCTTGTTGATAAATACATGTTGAATTGTAAAAAGCTGAAGGTTGAGTGTTTCTGAGAAATACAACATTTGCAGGCCGTTTTGACCCCTAATATTAATAACTTTGAAAGAGCAACAAGTTGTGCTGTAGAAAGATTTGAAATGGAGGAACTGTATACACTTTTTAAGTTGAAGAAAGAGTTTGGAAAAGACTTATAATAAGCAACCTGCAAATTGTGAAGCTTAGAGTTTCTAAACTGGAATCCCCTGCACCTCTGAAGTGCTTCTGCTGTGTACTGCCACTTCTACCATTCTATATGTGGGCTGCTACTGCTGTTTTCGACCCTAACATGGAAATGGTTCTTGTGTGTGTGTGTGTGTGTGTGTGTGTGTGTGTGTGTGTGTGTGTGTGTGTGTGTGTGTTTGTTAGTAATGCCCTAGTTAGGGATGCCAGGTTTGTTTGCTTGGGTTCAAACCCTGTACCTTAATTACAAGAGATAAGAGCCTAAACCCTCTACACCAACTACCAAGCTGCTCAAAAATATGACTTTCAGTGGATTTTTCAGGAAGTGTGAGCTTCAGTGCACTTTTCTAGGAATTGTGAGCTTCAGTGCATTTTTCAAGAAATTGCGAGCTTCAAAGGAAGAAAAGTTTACTGCTGCTCATGCTAAGTCTGTTTATAATGTGCAACTGTGTCATGATTATTGTGCTATAAAATTTAAAAGCATTATTAGTAACGCAACAGGTATCACAATTGCTTTTGATCCATACGACTCTGGGTTCTACTCCCACAGCATATAGATGGATTTCTGATAGTATGTTGTACTTTAAGGGCGGTTGGCAGTGGGAGTGCTGCAGTCGTGAGTATGTTCTTTTTTGGATGAGATGCCTAGTAACTATGAACCTGTTGCCGGTTTGCCATCCATTTTCCATTGCAATGTTACCAGCTTACCATTTTTTTTATGTAACATAGACAATTTATTCTTCAAGGGCAGCAGGTACTGAATTTGTAGATGAAACACTGAAATATAAAGTTGTTTGATAGCAGCAACTTCTTCATTTGTCAAAGATCTCTTTAGTGTGGAATTATTCAGATAGCTTTTACTTCTGCAGAAATTGTGATTATTGACTGATATTGGTGGATTGTAATGACAGGAGTCTGAGTGGTCTTTTATGGATGAAATGTTCTGAATTGGGCAGTTTTGTCTTTACTGGTTCACACATTTTGTTTCATTGCTTACTGGGATTACTGGAAAAATGTTCAAAAGTACACATTTAAAACACAATAATAAATGGTGCTGGATTATACAAAGAATATAATTTTAATACAGTCAAGAAGGTAAACCAAAGAACACATGCAGGTATGCATGTTTCTGTAGAATGTGTACAAAGGGCCTATACTTTGAAAACAGCCCAGAGGTAAACTTTTATCTGTCACTGGCCAGATGCATTTTCTTTGAATGTGGGTTTCAATGACATTTCAATGAATGTAAGTTTCAAAGACAGAGAAGTTTACTGTTAATGTTAAATCTGTTTTCATTATGCGATTATATTGTTTTGTTTAGCAAATGTCTCTCAGTATTTGTGCTATAAAATAAAAGTTTTAAATTAAATCCAAATATCTGTAATCACTCTAGAAGTAAAGCAGAAAATACTGTGCACACCAAAATGTTGGTACAGTGTTTTTGGTAACTAGGGAGACATAGCCAAGTAATGGGACACTGGAATAGCTTGGGGGCACTGTGTATGGGGGCCCCCAATCCATTACCCTGCCTAGGGCTCCATTTGACCACAATCCATTTCTGGTTGGATCTGGTTCCTTCAAGAGATTAGAGAGTGACAGATAACAGGTTATGAAAGTGAGAGTCAAAATTATTGTAATGTCATAGTACTGATGGTAAGCAATGCAATTAACTGATTCAAGTGTAGCAGTACAAGCTAAGGTACTGGTGCTGAGGGCAGGGCAAATGTTTGAAGAAACTCTTTCCAGCAGTTAGCACAAGAAGCAAAAGCATCAGAATTTCACAAAATATTATGCCTACTCACAAATTAGACACACACAAAGGCCCAACTAATTAGTGTGTATAATACATCAGGTGTTTGCCTGTTGCAAGTCAGACTAAATTAAAAGGTTTCGTTTTTTTCTTTTTTCTTTCTAAAAATCTTTATTTAGTTATCTCTTAAGACATAAGCAAACATACATTATCAGAAAAGAAAAAAAAACATATTAACATTTTTCCATTTCCATAATTATGCATCACACATGTTTTCTTTGTAACTATTATCAGTACAACATTACATAAATTGCCAAATTTTTACCTTCCCTTAAACCTCAGTCCTGCCCCCAGCATTATTCTGCATGTTTTGTTCCCACAGTTTCCATTTATTTCTATGTAATTTGCGCCGTCTCTTTTCTAAACATCCCTCTTCCAGTTATTTTATCTATTTTATAATATTCATTACTTCAGACACAGTTAGTAATTGCTTTTTGACAGCCAATAGAATTAAATTTAATAAGACAATAGTATGTCTAGGCAATTCAGATCCTGTGTCCCAGCTCAAAAGGATAATTTTCTTAATTACTACCATATACTCACCCAATATTTCTGACAGAGTACACTACACTGTAGGGAATTCTTTAAATCTGCCAACTCCTAACACTCCCAAAACACATGTTCTCGTATACCGCTTTCTTCTCCATCACATCTTCAGTATTATCTTTGAAGTCTGCTTGGGATATAAAAATGTCTTTGCAAACACTTCCAAGCAAACATCCTAAACCTTTTGGACTTTGTCTTTTACTTGGGAGCCATGTGTATGTCTCCCCATTGTTTTCTTGTAAATTGCTTTTCCAATCTCTCTTCCCATCTTTTCGAATCTCCTCTGATTGATTCTTTTAGTTAGAATGCAATATTTTATATGCACTACTAATTATTCATTTTTAACAGCAGCTTCCGTTCTAGATTCAGCTATGGACACTACCAGAGCAACTCTTTCATGTAAGATATCCCTATCCCTTTTTCTTTACCTATATTATGATATTAGTCCCTGGTAGAGAAGGCAGTCTCTACCCTGCAGTCCTTATGTCTCCTTAGTCTCATTCCATTCCATTATCTTTCTTTTTCTAGTTATTTGCTCCCTATAACTTGGTTCCTTTGCCAGTTTTCTCCAGTAAATTCCAGGCCCCTTTTGCCTATTTTCTGTACCCCTACTTGCACTAACCCCTATTGGCAAAATCTCTCTACTCCATTCTTGTGTTGACTTAGTTCTTATGAGTAATTTATGCTACTTTATGAATATAATATTCGGTATGGTTGCTGTTATTTTCCTTAGGGAATTGCATCCAAAATACCACTCTCTCTCTTTATTTCCTGTAGTCCCCCTGCTTCATCACCATTCCTTGTTATGTATTTGAGCCTTAACTATGTACCTCTAAAATATCCCTTCAAATCAGGTAATCCTAAACCACCTTGTTATATTGGAATGATCAGCTTATACACTTAACTCTTGCCCTCCCAGATAAATTCCTTGAACTGTTTATTAATTATTGTCCAACAACTTCTCTGGTTGATAAAAATATGCCTGAACAGTATATAAATTTAAAGGGGCTAAAAACATTTTCACTGCTTTTATCTTACTGCCCGTATTCAATACTAAGTTTTCAGTTTCTCAGTTTTTGTATTATATTTTGTTAAGACTCTTGGCACATATCCTTAGCTGTCATAACAGAATTCCTTTTAATCCATACTCCTAAATACTTATTTTTATTGTGTCCCCATAAAGATAGGTATTACTGAACCAATTTGCGTTTGGGGGTGTAACTTATGGCTATGGGCTTTGTTTTATCTTTATTAATTTTATATCCTGAAAAGACTTGAAACTGTCTCAAAATGTTCCACAACACTGAGATGTCCTTTTCTGGACTTTTCAGGTACAAAATAATATAATCTGCAAATAAGCCAGCTTTGCCTTCATTGCCATACCAATTATATCCTTGCATTTCTAAGCTCCTTATTTTCTTTGCCAATAGCTCTAAATGTAAAGCAAATAAAGGGGATAGAGGACACTCCTGCTTATCAGAGAGGAACCCTCCCACTTTAATTTATGTCTCCTTTTCATTTATCCTCCTAATTAACCTGCTATTGTGGGTCTATGTTAAATCAGCGAACGCTTAAAAAAAGCGAACGCTGATTTATCGACCCTCTTTAAGCGAAAGCTTAAAAAAAATTTCTCCCAGGGAAAAAAAAATCGCTGTTCCACATAAAAACAAAAAAAAAAACCCTTCAAAACATTAAAGTGGGGGACTCCCTCCCACCGCCCTACTTAAATATACCAACTCCGAGATCGCACCACAATGAAGGAAATGGCAAAGTCCCGAAAACGGCCCAGCAATTTTTTTTTCCCCGGGGGAAAAAAATCGCTGTTCTGAGTGTTTGGGATTTTAAGCTTTCGCTTAAAGAGGGTTGATAAATCAACATTCACTTTTTTAAGCATTCGCTGATTTAACATAGACCCGTTATTGTATCAGGGAAAGCAAATACTTCCAATTCCATCTTCATAATATCTCAGCTTGCTCTGTCAAATGCTTTCTCTGCATCAAGAACCACTACAAAAGTGGTATTTTCGTACATTCCATTTCCATCTGGGTCATCATTTTTCTGTTAATGTTGTCAAATATTTGACTCTCCTTTACAAAACACCTTGATCTATATCTATCAACGTTGACCATGCCTTTGTCATTCTTTTAGCTAGAATAGACATAAACACTTTATAATCTTGGTTTAAAATTGAAGTAGGTCTTTATGAATCTGGGTCTTTTCCCTCTTTAGATAATAAAGCCACCACGGCTTTCTTCCAAGGTGTTGCGGATTCCCCTCCTTTTAAAATACTGTTAAGCAAAATCTTCCACTCCTTTATTACTTTCTTCCCTCCTAATTTCCAAACTTGAACACAAATACCATCTATTCCTGGAGACTTTCTGAAGATGGATTATATATGCCTGTTTTTATTTCATCTCATATCTTAACTGTGAGTTGTTGAACCTCATTTACCTCTAATCTTGGCATTACTAAGTCTTCCATAAATATTTACACTTGTGCTCTTTCTCTATTTCCACATTTCTCTATTTATACAAATTTTCATAAAATTTCTGAAAAAACTCTAATACCTCAATATGCTCCCTGGTTATTTCTCATGGTATAGGTTGCCTAAGTTCCGTGGCCGACCTATTTACTTTCTGTTGCCTAAGTCATTGTGCTAAAAGATTTTGTGCTCTAGAATGATCAGAAATAGTGGCTTAACAGCAATCATTCCAAACTCATGCACATTATTCAGATACTCCCTTATTTTCTCTTTAACACTTTGTATTTGCACTTCATCTTGTTCTGTGAGGTTCCCCTTATTCTGTAATACTTTAACCTTTGTCAGCCCCTCTACTTAATTCCTATTACTTTTTAACCATATCTCTTTTATTTCTAACCTTTTGTTAATCTCCATTTTCATTTTACTCCCTCTAACTAGCTATAACTTTTAAAGGTATTTCCAACTTCCCTAATAACTCTCTAATAATTTCCACTACCCATCCTTTAATTCCTCTCTTTTTAGCAGGTAGGTGGGAGAGTACCAGTGTCTCATTTTTACTTCATTATCCTGCATTTTTATCTTGATTTTTATTGGTGCATGATCTGAAATAGTTATTGGATGTTTGTGCAAGCTTTCAGTTAAATGCACAAGTTCCTGTGAAGTATAATTTTTATCTAGTCTAGCCCAGTTATTGTACCTTGGGGAATAATATGTAAATTCTGTATTAGTTCCAACTACTAAACCTAAAGAAAATTAAAGCCAAGCAAAGTAAAACACACCTTGGGCACTAAAGGCAGCTTTTACTAATATAAACTACTGTGTGTAAACAATGTAAAGCTGTTCCACCATGATGAAGGTTAAAAGCTAGTTTAATAGACTCAAACAATAAAATCTATAAAAACTAAAAACTCAAGAGTGAAAATAAATACAAGTGGATAAGCACTTTCAGCAATTGCCTTCTTCAGATCCTGGTTTGTTAGTAGAACGTCCTGGTTTTAGAAGATAATGATCGGTCAATCTCACAATCATCTTAGAAGTCTCCAGCCCTTGAGCAAAGGCTTTTGTTCTGGTAAAAAAAAACAGGATCTGAAGGGGGCAATAGCTGAAAGTGTTTCTCTGCTTGTATTTATTTTTACTCTTGAGTTAGTATTTATAGATTTTATTGTTTGAGTCTGTTAAACTACCTTTACCATGGTTGCACAGCTTTACATTGTTTACACACAGTAACCTAAAATTAAGGTTACCCAAGCAAATACTACACCCTGTGTTCCCAGTTACACTGATTGCTGTCTGTTCTTTTCTTAGCTCTGTTCTCCTCAAAGATGTGCATAACAGCTTGTATGCTTTCAGAAAATATTGACCATTAGCCCTAAGAAAAAGTGCACTGGCTATTTTTAAATAAAACAAAATTGCACACCATTCTATTATATGCATTAAAACATTTAAGGAGGATAGAGAGACTGCTATCTCTTACTCACTTCCCATAATTTCAAACTTGTTTTTTATTGAACTGTTTGCCATTGTACCATTACATTTTCATTTCCCTAATCAAATAATTCTCAGAACTGTCAAATTTAATTGGTTTCACCTACATACAAGCTATCTCAATGTAAATGTAGTCAGCAATGAATCTTTGTAAATTGCAATGAGAACAAAATGTACAACTGCCTTCAGCTGCAGTCTTCTTGACTCTCACTTAACATTTGCTAATGGAAAGAAAAGCTAATATTTTTGCAGATCTAAGAAACTTAGTCTTTTTCATGGATTTCATAATTTCTCTTATTTTACCCTTGTAAAAATAAGAGAAAATATCTTAACTCAAGTGCACTTTTACATCCCCAGCAGCTTAAAATCACATCATGTTAACATTAAACATACATTTGTCCAGCCTTTCATATCTTGTTATACTGTAAAGCCTATATTTCTTACAGTAGAAAAGGTACTTGTTCATTTTAATATTTTAACACATACAGCAGTCACTGGAAAGACTCCACTCCCATTTTTAAAATACCCGTAACTACACAATACACAAAACTGCTTTAATATGTATAACATGCAGTTTATATCATAAAATGATAATGATATAAAGTGGGGTATATGCTTTACAGTCCACTCACAAGTTTAACAAAGTCAGCAAAAATCCAGTCATTCTCAGATAATTTTGCTTGCAAACCCGTATTTCTCAAATGTGATTGATACTTTATAGTTTCCTATTTATTCATTGATTTCAGTGTTACTGGTCTTCCTCCTGTTTATCTCTATCTTATGACAACAGACTCTGGTTCAACGCTTTGGTACCCCTGATTCTTCCAGCCAACTCCTGTGATTTTTTTTTCTGTCTCTCGAGCATTTTCCTTTGGAACATTTGAAAATGTTTCACAGGTAAAGTCTCTTTAGAATATTTATTGTCAGAAGAATGGGAAGCAGGCTCTCCTTCTGGTTGATGGCTCTCATTTTTTAGATAAGCTTTTTTATTTCCTCCTTAGCTTCTTCTGAATCAACAGCTGTCTTTGATTCTTCAGGAAAAAAATATTCTGAAAGTTGCTGGATACAATAGTCTGAATCTCACACCTGCCTCTGGATATTCCCAGATTTCCTAGAATAAATTTGCTTTTCTTCACACCAGTGTACCATGAATAATAATTTTCCACAGGCAGTCTGCTGCCTCTAGTTTTTAATTTTATCTATTTTTTGATATTTGTTTACTGGGGAAGTCCAACTAATAAACACCCATTTTCAGAGTAGGCGCAGAGAGAAAGCTTCAGAGAGTTAAGTAATGTCAAGTAAAACAGTTGCATAGATGTAATTAAAAAGCAAATATACATATAATTTGTCAGAGGAATATATAGGTTACAGTAAAGCATTAGGAGACACCAGTGATACAATAATACAAGAAAACAATTACAATCGAGTATGACAATCAGTATACACAAAAACATTAGAAGCATAATCTACTATGCTAGAAAATAATCAAAACAACGATGATACAAGTCCCCCCTAAGAATGGTAAGAGGTGCATGGGCTTTGAAAGGGCATAGATAGCATGATGAAAGGGTAGTAAGGATGTAAGGTATTTCTTGATGTAGATCATACAGAAGTATTGCATTGGCATTGCCATGAGTTAGTATATTTTTTCCTTCTGCCACAGTTTGTCAGGATTAACTCTATGCTGGTATGATTACATATTTACTAATTTAGGTCTTGGCTGCTTTCTAATGGCCTGGTTTGGAGCATACACTCGATGCACACGCTGACTTTACAAACCCTGTTGTGGAATACCAGTCCAGTTGTTTGTGCATTCATAAAATGAATACATTCTGGTCCTTCCAGTTTCTCTGGTACAGCAGAAAATCTCAGCTTTTCTCTAAAATAGCTCTTTAGAAATTTCATACTCAGCCAGCATTTTCTTCATTTCAACCTCTAATTTTTGCAGTTTTATCAGTGCATATGATTAGCTAGTTAAAGCTTCTTCTATTGTTTCCAGCCTTTTGTTATTTGATTTGATATATTCCTTCAGTGTTTCATTTATTTTAATCACCTCTGAGTACATCTGACTTATTTTTCCTCCAGATTACTGGAAGCCATGTCTTGCACCAAAGCTGGAGCTGGAACTGCATTTTGCTGAACAACTGCAGGATTATTCCTAGCCAGTGTTTTCATCTCACTTTTTGTGGTTGGCTTTCTTTCAGGTTCTCTAAATTTCTTCTTTGCTGGCATGCAGAGAGTGCACTTACTAGTCAGCAATTGAAGTTTATCCAGAAAGACAAATTCACTGGCTCTCTTTTTCTGGGTTTCTGTTTTTAAACAGAGCTGAAATTCAACTGTTAGTGTGCAGCCATCTTGGAAGTCCCCCCAAGACAGTGATTTTGACCTTATTTTTGTCCTGAATGGGCTAAGCCTTTGGAAGGAAAAAGGAAGATACTGTTAAACTTTTAAACTAAAGAATCATGGACAAGGGTATATAGCTGCAGCCAAGCTGTCTGCTTGAGTATAGAAATAAAGTTTGTGGAATTACAGACTTTCATGTTTCTAAGTTTGGTACACTGATGGGATGTGTGTACTTTATTATTGTGATTGGCATGTGAAAACTGTCAGGTAATCTTTAAAGGTGTCAGACATCACCCCACAGGAGAGTCTGTCCAATCTAGGGTGCATTCTTTATTGTAACTTTATAATTTCTGGTAATGGTGATGAGAGTTAGTGAGAACAATGTGACAAAAAGACCCATTTTGTCGAAATCACTCGGCCTAGAGATGAATTGACAGGAGAATGTGTTCTTAGCAATAGTTTTATAAGTATTTGTGGGAATATAGATAGATACAGCCAATGACTAAGTACTTGCAGAACTGACTTTAAAAGATAGATAAATGCTTGTGTAGTAGGCTAGAATTGTAGAGGGAAAACAAACAACTTGTGAAAAAGGTAGAACAGAATAATTACCATTCTGCAACAACTATATGACCTGTTTTGTCACAATACACTGTCTTTTTGGTAGAAATGCTTCTTTTGTGTGTGGTTTGAGCAGGGATTCACCAGTGGGTATTATATCAGTTTGAAATGACTGGGTCAGCTATGGAGTAGACTTATACTTCTGAAAACTCACCAGGTATTTATGTCATTGTGAGCTTTAATCCATAGAAGTTCCTCCAGGTGGAGTCCTCTGGGTCAGTGAGAAAAATATTTTTTGTAATTTTATTTTAAGTAATTATACTTAGTTATCTGAGTTAATTTGTTATCACTTCTGAATTTGCACTTTTCTGTTAATCTTCTGTGAATGTTTATAAACTGGTTTTATTTAAAATCAATAAAATTGTTTTCAAAAAAAAAAAAAAGAAAAATGCTGACCTACACCCCTGAGTAAGAATGACTATCACTTGTTACAAAGACATACAAGACATATTTTATTACATTTAGGAGTAAGACATTTTTAAGGCAAATAGTTATGCATTTGTTTTGGGAAAAGTGATTGACCAATGGATTTAAAGACTGGTTACACGAAAGAATCTGAGTAAGTTTATTTATTGGAAGGGAAAGCAAGGATGAATGGGCAGTAAGACTGCAGTGTAGAGGCCTTGGTTGAGGGAACCTATCAAAAACATTGGACTCAGTACAGATAGACTGTAGACAAGCATAGGAAGGATTGACTTAACTGGAAGCAGCACCAGATGGAACTTGAAGGTGATTGAAGAAAGCAAGGACAAGTTAGTCTGTATGTTAGGATAGTCTAGGTGCCATACCTCTCAACCTGAAAACATCAAAAATCTGGACAAAGGGCCATGAAAAATAGGTACAAATCTGTATGCTGATTATCATAAAATTTGCATATATAATTATGCAACCCCACCCACTCCAATGGAAATGTGGGATACCACAGTTCCAATGTCCCATTACTTGGCTATTTCCCACCATTTACCATAAACACTGTAATGTGCATACTGACTATTTGGATTTCATTTAAAACTTTTATTTTACATGTTTACATTTTTATAGCACAAACACTAATAGACATCTGCTAAATAAAGCAATACAGTCCCACAATGAAAATAGACTTAGCATTAAAACTTCTCTGCCCTTGAAACTCACATTCATTGAAACAGCATTGAAATCCACATTCAAAGAAAATGCATCTGGTCAGTGGTGGATAAAGATTACCTTTGGGCTGTTTTCAAATCACAGACCCCTTGCACACAAAACATACATGTGGTCTTTGATAAGCTTCCTGATTGTATTAAATGATATTCCTTGTATAATACAGCACACTTGTTAGAGCACATTGTAAAGTTGTTTTGAACATTTTTCCAGTAAGCAATGAAACAAAATGCATGAACCAATAATGACAAACTTGCCCAATTCAGAACATTTCCATCATAAAAGTCTACTCAAACTTCTACAATCCACCAGTATCAGTAAATACACACAATCTCTGCAGAAGTAAAAGTCATCTAAATAATTCCACATTAAAGATATCTGTAAGATCTTAATTAATGAAGAGGTTGCTGCTAGCAAGCAACTTAATAGTTCATTGTTTCATCTACAAATAAAGTGCCTGTTTCCCTTGAGGAATAAATTGCCTATGTTACATTAAAAAAATGATAAGCTAGTAATATTGCAATAGGGAATGGATGGCAAACAGATAACAGGTTCATAGCTACTAGGTATACATCCTCCAAAGAAGGAAGTGAAACTGTGGCTCTGTTGTAGTTAGTGGGAATATGCCACACAAGGTATTAATGCCACAGTGGCACACAGTATGCTGCTGATGTAAAATACTACCTGTGTTGTACACAGTGCCCAGATACAGACTTTCAGAGTTTCACCTATACTGTTGATTTATAGTGAAGACTTCAAAACCTGTATTTATTAAACTGCCTGAAGTTATGCAGTATGATATGAAAAGAATAACCTTACAACAGACAGATCCAAATGGGATGCAATTTGGTCATAATGTTACTTGGAGGTAGAACCATTATAATTAACTGAGGTGCTAAAAGTATTAATATAAATTAAAGTGCAATGATAAATGCCTCAAAATTTGCAAATTTAGAGGCACTGATAGGGTACAGATTATAGACTACTTTTGAAGTAATATCCAACACCATTTCTGATATCATGTTTGAATTCAGGAAAAAACTGTGTGTAAACATCTGCAGTGTTTATTGGAACTGCACAGGTCCAAAATTATTGCAAGAATGATTTTGACTGTATGGGAGGCACAGTGATGCAGCTGATTGTGTTGTCGCCTCACAGCAAGAGATTCCCTGGTTTGATTCTCAGCTGGGGTGCCTTCTGTGCGGAGTCTTCTTGTTCTCTCTGTGTTTGTGTGGGTTTGCTCTGGTTTCCTTCCATATTCCAAAGACATGCAGGAGGTGGATTGGACACTAAATTGGCCATAGGTGTGAGTGTGCATGTGAGTGTGTGCCTGTGGTGTGGAAGAACTACCTTGGCAGGGCTAGCCACCTGGAGGTGTAACCCTTGACTGTAGATGATTGTCACCGATGAAGTGGCATCCCGACCCCATATGCAAAAATGGGAAAAGGTGCTGTGGATGTATGGATTGATTGATCAATGCAGTTAGGGTACTTTGAATGTAACTTGCTTTAGTCTGTATTTCATGCCACTTTCTAAAATGTTTATCTTCAAGGTTTTGTTACCCTGTTGTCTTGCTGTCTAGTCAACTGAAACTTTGAAAGCTAGGCCATCTAGTTCCATAGACTTCATTTATGAATCTCCAAAGTAGGAAACATGGAGTAGCTAGCTGCTGCTATACAGTAGTGTAAGGGATAGAGCCCTAATTATGGTCCAGGTGAGCTGGATGTGATTAGCAGCTTGGCCACTAAGGTAGATGGATGGTTCTATCCATCTACTTTAGATGGCCAAGCTGCTAAGGTAGATGGATGGTTCTGTCCTGAAGAGGGATAGATCCCTGGTGGAGGCTGAGGACATACACGTGGTCTTCTGTGGTTGTGTTTGTCATTTAGTGACTTTAGTCCACTGTTTTCTGTCACAGTATCATATTTTATGATAGACACTGGAAAATTCATATACAAAATCCAAGAAGTCCCTTAAAATTAGAGATACTTGAGAATCTACAGTATGCCTACTGTATATTCTGATCCACCGAAAATTTACTGACAGACCTTGGATTCCCGGCTTGCTTGTTTCATTCTCTAGTGTTAAAGCTCATCTCATTAGAAAACAGCTAAGTCTTTGTCCGCCATTATAACATCATTCAGTCTGAGACCTGGAAGCATGATACAGCTCATGAAAGTCATTGATCTATTGCTTTTATTCCCTCTGGAAACTATGATACTCACTTTGTATATAATATATGTATATATTGCATTTTGTCACTCACTCTGTGTATAATGTCATGTAACTGTTGTGTAACAATTTGTGTTTTCTCAGGCTGAGACTGAAATGGATCCAGTGGGATCAGTGTTCTACCCTGTTTAACAAATTCAAAATAAAATAAATCATCAACATATCATTCTTGCTAAACTATTAAAATGATGAAAAAGTTATCACTTGAAAATAAATGAAGTTGCTTCTGCATGGAAGGTTTCAGCCATGGAAAAGCCTTTCCATTCATCCAGTGCTGCTGAGTTGCATCACCCTGCTGCTGTGATCCACAGATATTACTGGGCTAGTAGGGAGTGGGAGTATATAAATAAGCCTTTCTTCTGCATCACACACACACATGCATGTACTTCTGTAGTTTTACAAAGCAGTAATTAACCCTCCACTTAATAATTAGGGACTTAATTCACCCTACTTTCTGTGATTGTAAGACTGCCTGCTCATCATTTACAGATGCGGTTTTCCAAAAAGAAGTTTCTGACACAAGTGTCAAATGTAGTATCATTAAGTCACTATATTCTACTAGTGTGTGTTTGTGTGCAGCATGGTGAATAGACTGAATGATATGTTTACACATTTGTGTAATAAGAGTTTTCAGGCTTATAGGACTGGGAAAATGCTGCTGTCACTGTTATGGAGAGGATGCAGAAGAAATGGCCACTTATGAACTTGTAGATAACAACCATACTGATGATGTGTAGCCTTGTATTTATTTTATATTTTTATAATTGATAAAATTATCCTTTCACAGTAAGCACTCCATTCTACAGAAAGTGTTGTAATCATCTGTAATCACTACTTAGTGGGCATCTTCCTAGAAGGAACAAAAATGTCTTATATGTGTTAAAAAAAAAAAAAAAAATATATATATATATATATATATATATATATATATATATATATATATATATATACATATATATAAAAAACAGGTCTATGTTTAAATTTCGAAAACCCAAAACCTCAAACCTCTAAATCCTGACATTTAGAATTTCAAAGTCAACGTTTTGGAATCTCGAAATGAAAAATAAAAAAACACCTAAAAGAAGAAAACCTTAGAAATCATGTTTTTGCAGGTGGGCAAGCCCACTGCACCCCCCCACAATCCCTGCTACTTAAATATACCAACTCCGAGATCACACTGTAGTGAAAAGAACAGTAAAGTTCCCGTTCTGCACTATACGTCGATCTTCATTGATACATTTCGAGATTCCAAAACTTCAGACTTCTGAACGTCGGGATTTAGAGGTGTGAGGTTTTTGGATTTTGAAATTTAAAAGTAGACCTGTGTGTGTGTGTGTGTGTGTGTGTGTGTGTGTGTGTGTGTGTGTGTGTGTGTGTGTGTGTGTGTATGTATGTATGTATGTATGTATTTTGTGTGGCTTCTCTTTTCTGCCACTTTGTTTCAGATGGCATGCAATTTCTCTAAAGTACACAGGAGGGAGCTAGCACACCATATTTAGAGTTCATCGCTATCTAGTAAATTTGCTCCAGAAGCAGTGGTACATGTCAGTCATTTCATTTTCATTACAGTGATACATCTTTGTCCAGTGCTTCTGGTTCTATTTTTTGGGTAAACATTTGTTGGAGTTATATTTTTCAGTTTGTTATTTGCAAAAATAGCAGCCTTTTGCAGTCATGATATTTGACATACTATACTCATCACTGTTTTTTCTGGTAATCTAAAGATAAATAATAATAAATAATTCATGCATTGGTGATGTGTGTGAGTATGTGTATAAATGCATTTAGATATAAATACAGATATATATGAGATATGAAATGCTGTGACATTTGATCAATTTTTGTGCAAGATTATGGTAAAGCAGAGATTGGGAAGAAGCCCTTTCCCTGCCATTGTGTAGTTATAGAGTTGCTTTAGGAACAGCCCTCCCAGTTGGGGTACATGAAAGCCTACCTTCATGCAAAAAAGTTGTTAATTATATGTGAGCATTCGTTGGTGTGTATGCTTGTATGTGCTGTGGTGTGTTAATGTTTGAGTGAATGCGGTATAGGATTGTAGGGTTTGGGATGTTTTGTTATAGTATGTAGTGTGTGTGCAGGTGAGTGAGTGTTGATTGAATGTGCTGTGTTTGGGGTGTGAGTGGTAGTTTGTGTGATAGGATGTTATTTTTTTTTTATTGCTTGTTTTGCTATCATTTTGTAGTTAGACAATATATACTCATGTATTTTGTATATATGTAACATATGAGAACTGTTGTTTAAAATGATCCTTTTCAGTCTCTGAAATACATATGCATAGACTTTGTGACCTGTTATGTGGAGTCTTATTGCATGCTCAGCTAGGTCTAGTACAGATTAGCTGTACATGTGGGTCAGTGTCATTTTCAGGTGCTGGTCATGATTGTTGACTTCCTAATATTTACAGTGATTTATTCTGTTATAGCCATTGAGTTGTTTGTTTTTTTCTGTCCTTGACTTATATAATATAAGGGTCCATTTTGATTCAGGCATCCAGGCTAACAATATACATGCACACACACACACACACACACACACACACACACACACACACACACACACACACACACACACACACACACACACACACACACACACACACACACACACACACACACACACACAAATTTATAAACATAAAATGTCTGCAACATTTCAGGGCATGAGCCTTGCATTACTTTTGAACATTCAGTCCTTCTATCATTTAGCATGAGTGGTAGTGCTGTGGATAGTTTTTATATAGGTAATGGGACTGATGAGATGAGATAGGAAAGAAGCAGCAGTCTGATTACTAACAGTTAGTTTGTCAGTGTGTGTGTGTGTGTGTGTGTGTGTGTGTGTGTGTGTGTGTAAACACACACACACACACACACACACACACACACACACACACACACACACACACACACACACACACACACACACACACACACACACACACACACACACACACACCATATATGGGTCTACCCGATATCGCCAAAATTGCACTTTATTGAACTTTAGAAACATGAGATGATGTTGCTGAAAATAGACTTTATTGAACATTTGCATCATCGTATTTTTACTTCGGGAAAGTAGTCACTTGCATTTCATTTATGCAAAACTTATTTGTTTTCAATACCCATATTTTCCTGCTGAGGGCTGCAGTGACGCATATACCTCTGCGGGCAGGCAGGGAGCATGAAGTACAGAGCCAGTCCTGGACACAACTCCAGTCCATTGTGACACACACACACACACACACACACACACACACACACACACACACACACACACACACACACACACACACACACACACACACACACACACACACACACACACACATCACACACAATCACACACAATGTCACACAATCACACATCATGCATACCTGTAAATAGTTCATTCATCTAGCTTCATGTCCTTGGAATTTGGGAGGAGACCAGAACGCCAGAGAAAAGGTACACAGAAACTGGACAAGCAAATCAAGCACTGTCACACAGCAGCAGTAATGGTTGTGTTAGCTTGGAAACAAAAGTGTTGCATTAAAAGGAATTCTTCACAAGTATGTTATAATCTATTTATTTGATGCCTTGCTCAAAGCATAACATTGTATATTGTCTGCCATGACTGACCTTTTCCTGCCTTGATAATACATTTACATATACAGCAAGTCTGACAAAGAAAATTAGAGGAGTGCAGCAGATATTTTTGGTCACCCCAGAATGCTGCATATTTTCCAGTTTAATGGTCATCCCAAAATGCTGCATATTGTCTATTTCAGTTAATCTTGTCTCATTTGTGTTTATGGAGAGAAACGTCTTACTGTTACTGACCTTTGTGTATTGTTAGCATAATTTGTGAGGGCAAGACCAAAGCCACTCCAGAATTTTTTTGTTGTCACTTATTTGAAGAAACTTTCTGTACAGCCTTGGGCTGCAGTGTTGCTTTTAAAATATCCTCTAGCTGAAGCATCATCAGGTACTTTACAGGACTAGGAGGGATTTTCACCTAGTTAGGCACTGAGACAGATGGAAGAAACCAACATTTTTAAAGTAGGTTTACAGTGACAGAACATACAACAAAAGCTGTGCAGGCAGAATGTAGACTAATATTGTTGATCATTATTTAGAGATTATTTTTGCATATTCATCATATTTGTCGCATGGGTTGTTTATGACTTAGTCCTTTTGTCAGGACTCATAGGGCATCTTTGAATTACCACAGCAGAGATGAACTGTGTAGTAATAACGAACTTGAAATTCAATCTTTGCTAAAACCAGGAAATGAAAAAAAGGTTCTTCTAAATTCTCTATCCTGCTGTCAGTGCTGTGAGCATTTCTTATATCATGGACTCAGGTGGAGACTGGAGCCATTGACAAGAGGTGTTGACTGATATTGAATAATCTGTGGTCAGTAGAGGAGCATATCACCATTTAGATGGGGTACGGGTCCATTGTTACATCAGTTGCATGCCAACATAACATAGCACATCTGTGATTCAGATTTCAGCAAACAAAATCCCTGCACAGCATGATTGACACAGTCATTGGCTTATTTTCCTCTGCCTCCCACCCCTCAATCTTCTACAGATGTAGTTCTATAATGCAACTTGTCTATGTGGTGGTCGATACATCTGAATGAATCATTGCTGGCACACACAGCTCTCAACCAGTCAGGGACAAATCTCAACAGAATCAAGGACAAATCCAGAAATAATCAGTGATGGTCAGGGACACTTTTAAAATAGTTCTATTAACTTGAGACATTGGCAAAACAACATAATGTGAATTAATATACAGTTTCTGAAGTGAAAGAAGTCTATAACTCTAATTATTGTCATTATTTATTAATTATAATTCACCACATATTCTCCAAAAGTCACCAATTTCAGGAGGGATTAGGAGGGACAGAGCTAAAATTTGAGTCAAATTCAGGGATGTCCCTGAAAATCAAGACAGTTGAGAGATATGCTGACACAGCTTTATCCACTGCTCTGTGCTGCAAATGGCTACTGTTGTGATAAGATATAGCAAGATGACCAATGCAGATAGGTGTGCAACCAATAAATAACCCCCCAAACAAGGTACATAGATGCTTACTGGCTAAGGCACCCTAGTAAGTAGCACAATTCCCACAGTCCAAGATCCTACCTTCCATCCCCACAATCTGTAGTAGAATACTGTCTGTCCACTGTTCCTCATTTCCATAGCTATGTTATAATGCTGCCCTTGCTAATGTTCACTGGGAGGCAAACCCTCTCCCTCCTGCTTGCATACTGCCTGTGATAGTACAGAGAAGTTCTCAAATATGCTGCCACAGGACTTTGCATTCTGCTGGGGCACCATGTTGTCATATGTCTGATGCAGTGGTATGCAAAGCATGCTGAGAGTTTTGCTGTAGGGAGAGTGGTGCCACATAAAGAGGGATGCACACAAAATCATGGCACCACTTTCTACTTCACTAGAAATTCTCACATTTTAAATGCACATGTGTAAATCAAGGGGTTACATCTTTGCTGGAGCCATTATTCTAGGCTACCCACCATAGTATTATGGTATGCAGTTGGCTGAAGAGCTAGACAGTTCCCCAACAAATTAATTAAAAGCAGAGCTTCATTAGCTAAAGCTCAGAGTGGAGTAAAAATGTTCATGATCCCTTAGGCCTTGGTTAGTTACTTTTTTGATTATTTTTTTTTAAATGCTACCAGGTTTGAAGCAGTCACTAAGACAACGTAAAAGAGGCACAGCATGGCTGGATGTTACTCACAGTGCTATTATTAATTGTTGTGATTTTAAAACCGTTATTATATACTGCATTTACTTTTTGTTATCAGTAAATGGGATAGTAAACTACCATGGAATTTGAGCAGCTCAGCTTTGTTTTACATTTGCAAAATGTGCAAGCAAACTGTAGATACTTTGAAGGGTTTAGTTCTAGTGTCTTTTATTCACAAAACATGCCAATATAAGTCCGTGAGTTAATATTTTTAATCCATGGTTTGCAAAAGGAAACCAGGATCATCAGTAATCAAAGAATGCTTTAAGTACTCTGGAGGTATTTAAAATATGAACAAAAGGGAAGGTTTATGTGAAGATATGTGAAGGCTGCCAGCCTAGCTAGATAGAATTTTTAGATAATTCTGTCATTTGTAAATATTAATATAAGCCACAGGCTTGTTCTCTTAGATGTGAAAAGACTGTATTGAATGTTGAACTGCAAACATGTAACAACAGTGTACTCTGCTGTAAGAAAGCTGATAAATCAAGCATTTTATGAGTGTTTTGATCTCAGGGCTCGGAGACGTGGTGTCTGAACCAGCAGATTCTTTCTGTTGTTTTGAGACTAGAGTTAATTGCTAGATTTTACATATATAATGTCTTTAATTGCTGTAGTTTCCTGACCAGGTGCAAGCTTACTAAGAAATGTTAATGTAGAGTTTCTGTTATCCTGGGAAACCAGAGAATTGTTAAGAATGATGTAATCTAAAATGAGTCAGCAGGATGTATTATCAATTTAAAGGAATTTCTCAGAGACAGAGAGAGCATTTTGCATTTGTCTTCAAAACTGACCACTCACCTGCACTTGCTTTGCTCTGTCTGTATGTAAGCAGGATCTTAGACTTTAGTGTCTCTCCTAGAAATAGAAAATAGTAAGTTTAGTCCAGCTGTTTTCTATATTTATGTCAGACTATTCTACAGTATTATTTTAAGCATTTTTCTTTGATCTCTGAACTGTTGACTAGCACTGCGTAGTAAGAAGTATTGTCTTGTGTTTTTATTATTTATTATTAAATATTTGTAAACATTTCAGCTGTGGCTTTTTTGTGTAGAGATAAATTAAGCTCTAGAGTACATTGCATGTGTGATGCCCATGCACTGGCCCAGCAATCAAGGAGCCTCAATCCTCACCACTAACACCAGTGAGTGAGCTTACACACATACACACACACACACACACACACACACACACACACACACACACACACACACACACACACACACACACTTTGAGATATGAGTTATATACAAACACACAAACACTCCTGGTAAAGGCTGGGACAGGTTCTCCAGTTATACCCCCTTTTCTGACAGGCTATAAGGTAGAAATCACTGCCACCAACCACTAATATCAGCTACTAATAAGGCCCTTACTAAAGGCTGTCCAATTATTACTGTGCAATATTATTATCCAAATGGTAAGTGTAACTGAACAGCAAGGCTTATTAGAGTGGCTTAGTACAGTACACTATATACATGCAATGTATATAGTGGCTTAGTACAGTATCACTATATACATGCAATGTACTCTAGAGCTTAAATTATCTCTACACAAAAGAGCCACAGTTGAAAGGTTTAAAAATATTTAATAATAATAAAAACACAAGACAATACTTCTTACTACACAGTACTAGTCAAGAGTTCAGGGATCACAGGAAATGCTTAAAATAATACTGCAGAATAGTCTGACATTAATATAGAAAACAGCTAAACGAAACTTACTATTTTCTATTTCTAGGAGAGACACTAAAGTCTAAGATGCTACTTACATACAGACAGAGCAAAGCAAGTGTTGGTGATGTTGAATGTTCTCAAGACAAATGCAAAAAACCCTGAGTCTCTCTGTCCTTAAACTGATAGCACATTACTACTGACTCATTTCAGATTACATCATTTTTTCTCTGGTTACCAGGCTAATACAAACTCAGAGTTTAGCAGCCCTTTTGATCTTGCACCTGGTCAGGAAGCTACAGCAATAAAATATATTGTACATGCAAATTATAGCAATTAACTCTGGTCTCAAGATCATCAGCTTTCCTCCAGCAGAGTGCAATGTAGTTACATTTTTGAAGTTCAACATTTAACAAAGAGAACAAGCATGTGGCTTGCATTGATATTTACAAATGACAGCATTATCTACAAAATTCTATCTAGCTAGGCTGGCAGCCTTCACATATCTTCACATATCTTCCCCCCTCCCCCGGAGAACTCAAGCTAGGTTTTTCAAGTGACCCTTGATAAACATTGCTTGAGAGGAGTGGGGCTATCTGAGTATACCTTACCCCATTCCATGTCTCGGGAGCCCATCTGTGTTGGCATTGCTAATCCCACTGTGGTGCTGCACTGACATATTATATGCTTGCAACCCTAGGCTCCATCTTAGCAACTTGGCATTTTGCTGGCTGACTCTATGTAACCATGTTAGGGGATTGTGGTCTGTAACTACAGTGAATTTTCTTCCATACAGATAAGGCTGAAGTTTCTGCAGTGCCAACACTATGGCTAGACATTCCTTTTCTACACCTGCATAGCATTTCTCCCTGGGTTGGAGCCTATCACTGAGATAAACAACTGTGTACTCTTCTCCCTCTGAAGAAATCTGGCTAAGTACAGACCCCACCCCATGGTTCAAAGCATCCACCTGCACAACAAATTCTTTACTGTAATCTGGACTGGCTAACATTGGGGTCCTCCCAAAGCTTCTTTAAGCTTCTGGAATGCCTGCCCACATGCTGGGGTCCACACTACCTTATTTGTCCTGTTTTTCCTTGTCCAGGTCTGTGAGAGGTGCAGCTATGGTACTATAACTGGGGACGAACGTTCTGTAGTACCCTGCTTTCCCTAAGAGTGCCCTCACCTGCCTTTTTGTAACAGGTGCAGGCCATGCCTGAATGGCTTCCACTTTGGCAGGTTCTGGCCTGATCTTACCACTTCCCACTCTATGTCCCAGGTAGGAGACCTCTGACATTCCCACCTGACATTTGCTTGGCTTAATGGTCAACCCTGCCCTCTGTAGTCTGCCCAGCATCTCCCTGACATGTTGAAGGTGCTCTTGCCAGGAATGGCTGTAGATGGCAATATCGTCTAGATAAGCAAGGGCAAACCCTTCTGCTCCTGCTAGGATGTGATCTACCAGCCTATGGGAAGTCGCTTGGGCATTTTTCATCCCTAAGGGCATCTTTGTCAACTCATACAAGCCAAAAGGAGTCACAAAGGCTGACTTCTCTTTAGCACTGGTAGTCAAGGGCACCTGCCAGTAACCCTTGGTAATATCAATGGTTGTGAAATACGTAGCCCCACCTAGCTGCTCTAGGGCCTCATCTGTCCTAGGCAAGGGGTAAGCATCTGACTCTGTGTGACTATTTAATTTCCTTTAGTCCACACAGAACCTGGTGCTGCCATCCTTCTTTGACACAATCACCACTGGGGAGGCCCAGGGACTGTTGGACTCTTGAGTTACCCCTAGTTCCAACATCTCCTGTATCTCCTCCCTCAGAGTCTATTTGATTCTCTCAGGCACCCTATAAGGGGCCTGCCTAATAGGCCTTTGGGGTCTTGTATCAAGCTGGTGCTGCACCAGGTGGATGCGCCCTAGTTTCCTAGTGAACACGTCCCTAGAATCCTGTAACACTGCTCGGATTTCTCGAACCTGGGTAGGAGATAGCTGCTAGGACATTGCTTCCCCTTCCACTGAAGTGTCAGACTGAGCCTCACTGAGGAGATCAGTCACCAGATCTCCCTCAGACTCCTCCTGCAGTCCACTGCAAATACTCAGCACAAGGACCTCCCTATCATGGTAAGGTTTCATCATGTTAACATGGTACAACTTGTGCCCCTTCCTCTTGCCTAGCAGTTCCACCATGTAGTTAACATGACTTAACTTTCTTACCACCTTGTAGGGTCCCTCCCAACCTGCTTGCAGCTTGTTGTGCCTGACATGAGTGAGAACCATTACCTGCTGCCCTACAGCATACTCTCTAGCACAAGCATTCCTGTCATGCCATATCTTTTTCTGTTGTTGGGCTTCTGCCAGGTTCTCCTGGGCCAAGCCCATGAGTTCCCTGAACCTTGTCCTGAGGTTTAGGACATATGCCACAACAGACGTCTTGTGAGATTCACACTCACCTTCCCACTCATCACAAATTAAATCTAGAGGTCCCCTCACCCTATGCCCATACAACAACTCAAAGGGTGAAAAACCTGTGGATTCCTGGGGAACCTCTCTGTAAGCAAACAACAGATGGGGCAAATGTTTGTCACTCCCTCTTGAGCTGGTCCGCAAATGCCTGTAGTATGAACTTGAGTGTAGAGATTAAACTTTCAACAAGATCATTAGTCAGGGGATGGTAAGGGGTGGTCTTCAGGTGCTTCACCCCACAGTACTTCCACAGACAAGCTAGCAGGTCTGACATGAAATTGTCACCTCTGTCACTCAGTATTTCTTTTGGGAAAACTACCCTGCTGAAAATCTCTAACAAAGCATTTGCCACCTTTTCTGCCTCAATGGAGGACAAAGCCACTGCCTCAGGGTATCTTTTAGCATAATCTACTATCACTAGGATATACTTTTTCCCTGTGGAACTTGGGGTACTCAGAGGCCCCACAATATCCATAGCTACCCTCTGAAATGGCTCCTCAATCACAGGCAAAGGCGTCAAAGGAGCTCTCACCTTGTCTCCTACCTTGCCTACCTTTTGGGACTGCTCACAGGTCCTGCAGTACCCTGTTACATCTCTGGAAATTTCAGGCCAATAGAAGTTCTGCAGAATACACCTCTTTATACATTTTATGCCCATATGACCTGCAAAGGGAATATCATGGGCTATGGATAGAAGTGAACAAAAAACAGACTGCAAAAGAGGCAAAGAAAACAAAAACTTGGTTGAGAAAACCACTTTATAAAAATAGCAAAGCTTTCGGGTAAAACCCTTCCTCAATACTAATACAGTATTTATATATATATATATATCCATGGTGGTGGTGCTGCGGTAGCATTGTCGTCTCACAGTACGAAGCTGTCCGGTTCGATTCTTAGCTAGAGTGTCTTCTGCGTGGAGACATGCATGAATGGGCGTACCTTTGTTGAAGGTTGTGCATCAGGGCTTGTAACTCAGCACGTAAAAATCAACTAGCAATCATTAGTGGACCGGAGTTCCGCTGTGGTGACCCCTAACTGGGAAAAGCCGAAAGACACAATAACATATGTATATATATATATATATATATATATATATATATATTTTAATGGTTCTGTGCCATTTGATCTAAAAAATGTTGAAGCACAAAATATTGAAAACCTATTTAATCTTGGGGGTGCCCTCCATCCCATGCTAATTACATATACTGACTCTGGGACTGCACAACAGTAGTTAAAGGGCAAATTCCATTTTCAGTATTTTGTGTTTTTGACATTGTATGTTTTAACATTTTTATAATTTTTGATCAAATGTAACATTTAACCATATTTTATAAATGTGTCTATGTTTGTGTGTATACAGTAAGGCACTAGGAGGTATGTGGTGCAGAGAGTACCACACATCCATGGTATGAGTATAAGTGCCTTGTAATCCCTGGTAATACTTTAATATTTGTTTTATGCAAATACTCCCAGTGCCTTATTCCACTTATAGAAGGCCATCTGTATTTTCTTTTGCAATTTCAGTTGTACATTTAATAGTTTATGTATGGTAATTATATGTTTTGCAGTGTTTTTTTTACTGTAAAATGATTTGTTTACCCATTTTAATTAATAGTTATGAAGGGTTATAACTGTATAACTGTGCTGAATTTTGGTATTCATTTTTTGGAGGTTGCCATTTAAGGGACCTTTTTGTTGTACGCTGCTTATAGAATCATAGAATGTACAAGGCATCTTGGCCATGTAGCCATTTGCGCCTCATCAATACCCGTCATTAGACTTTTCCACTTTTTCAGACAGTGATAGACAGCCATACTTGGGGTGAATATATGAATACCCATCTAATTGTCTAAATGTGTGCTATCACATGAGCTGGAGAAGTTGTTTATTCCAGAGAAGGAATAGTTGCTGTTGACAAATGTCTCTCTCTACCATGATTTGTTTATTTGCTGAGGCAGGTTCAGATCTTTGGCTCTAGTTTTTGAAGAACGGTTTGATTTATGGAGAAATAAGAGGTCTTCGACTGCTGGATCCCTCGTGGCCTGGAAAGCAATGTACAGATCACCCCTAGGGAGTCTGTAAAACACTGTATACAGGGAAAAAGCCTTCAGCCTCTCTTAATGGATCAGGCCCTTTAGTCCCATGATCTATTTTGCGTGGAAGCTTTGGGGTATCTCTGACTGCTTGATATGGTTAATATGATACATCACAAAAAAGACTTTGAATTCTGTAATGGGCCTGATCAGTGCAGCATATAGAGGGTCAAGACTTCATTGGGCCTAGAGGAAATGCACTGTATGATCAGCTGTGCCAGGTAAAAGGATTTCCTGACCACTGTATCAACGTGATAGTCAAAGGAGATGGAGCTATTTACCTATATTTCAAGGTCTCTCAAATCATTGTTTTGGAGTGTACTGTTTTACTATAAGTTGGGTGGAGGGTTTGTTTGCCAAGTGCAACAATATTGCATTTGTTAGTATTTACTTTTATCCCATTTTCAGTGCACCAGCTATTAACATGGGTAAGTTCACTCTGTAGCATCTGCATATCAAAAGAGGATTCAAATATAATATCCACTTTATAATAGCAAACGCCCTAGCATGGGACCCTGTGGTATCTCAATGGTTGTTTTCATGCTGTCTGAGGACACGCCCACCACTTTCAAAGGGTGGTCCTGTCTCTCAGCCAGTTTGCTATCCTTTGTATTATACATAGGGATTGATTTGGAGTGCGTATAGCTTGTTGATAATGTTGGCATGTGGTATGATATCATGCTTTAGCAAGGTCAAGGTATGCTGTATGGACAGTGTGACCACTGCTCATGGCTTTTGTTACTCTGTCAAAAAAATGTACCATATTCATTAGACAGGATCTACCCTTAAAGTCAAATTGATGAGGTCAGGTCTTATATGACTTTTTGTATCATAGTTTATCAGGTCTGCTGTGACCCATTCTGTCGTCTTGCAGATGAGGCTGATCTGATGGTCAGTAATCCCTGGGGTCTGAGGTAGAGTCGCCCTTATGAAGATGCATCACTGCTGTGTATTAAAGCTCTGGGACAAAGCTGGTGGATAAGCTCAGGTTGTATAATTTTAGGAGTGAGACCAGCAATGCATATTTACTGCTGTTCAGTAGGCAGCCGGTTATGTTATCAGGTCCAACACAGGATGCATTATTTTCATTTTGCAAAGTACTTTTAACAAGTGTTCTTTCATTATGAGAGGAAGGTTTACATCCTTGGGTATATTTGGGTTTGGTATAGATGTCTCTGGGGGTGAAGTTAGCACTGAAATTGTTTGCCAGTATATTTACA
Source organism: Protopterus annectens (assembly GCF_019279795.1). Taxonomy (NCBI): domain Eukaryota; kingdom Metazoa; phylum Chordata; order Ceratodontiformes; family Protopteridae; genus Protopterus; species Protopterus annectens. The sequence goes on from NC_056732.1 coordinate 330,126,643, forward strand.
ATATCCACTGGATTAGAGTAGGTAGTACCATTTTGAATGAGTTCAGAGCAGTGCTGAGTGTTTTTTAACTTCCTGACATAATGCAGAAGGATTTGTAATTATCCTTAGCTCCTGATGGTAGTTTAATTTCATGGGAAGCCTTAGTTTTCCTGACAGTACTTTTTATTACCTTGGATAATCTTTTGATGTTAACCTTGATCTGTGAGCCTTTAATTTTGCTATACATTCAAATGAGCTTTCTTCTCTTATTGTATTGTTTATATATTCATGGTGTCCACCATTATTGTACAGTTCAGTTTCTAAACAGGTGCTAACACTACCTAACACCTCAACTGAGTTTTGGTGGATAAATGAGGCCAGATGGAGAGACTTGCATATCAGTAGCACTTTGCTTTACAAACAAGTCTATTGTTTTTCATGTAACACAGCCTCAAAATATTCATAAGAGTAATCATTTTGGTAGCTGCTTCAAGAATGGAAAGACACTTATTTGCAAGCAATAATATTTCTCCCTTTCATTTTTTTTAAATTGGTTTAGCTGATGGTTAGCTTGTGGCAACTTAAAAATATTCACAAGGATAATCATTTTGTTGACAGCTCTTAAGAACTGAAAAACCTATGTATGTCAGCAGTAATGTCTTCCCCACGTCCATAATTTTTCTTAAGCTGGTTTGGCAGTTGGTATGTTTGTTGTCTTTATGTAATTGAATTTCTGTGGTAATTACTTTTGTATGTTTTATTTCTTTATTAGTATGCATTTGTATTCATGAAGTGTTTTATTTTTGTGTACTGCAGCTTCAAATTTGCCTCTCAAGTCAGACAGTGCCCAACATATTCTTTCCTTTGTGTGTGTGTGTGTGTGTGTGTGTGTGTGTGTGTGTGTGTGTGTGTGTGTGTGTGTGTGTGTGTGTGTGTGTGTAGGGGATATAATTTTTCTGCTAGGTTAGAATGGCTGACTGATTTCTATTGCTTTATGCTATTCACTTCCTGCCCCTTCTCTCACTGCTTCTTTTCCTGTTGGTGGGGCTTATGATGCCACATTCATCAGGGTGTTATTTATTGATCTTGTTGTATGTCTTTTTCTGGTTCTGATTAGATAATGTACTTAAATTTAAATTATAATGCTTTTATTAATGTGAAGTCTGTTTAATTTGTGTCATATTTGATTACTTTTTTGTTCTATTATTATTTTATACGGACTTAGTAATGTAGTTGAGTTTTGTGTTCCATTGTATGGTGTTTTTTTTTATTTTATTGGACTGTTTTCCTATTTTTAGAATATTTCTTTATCATCTTTTACTTGCAAAATTAATTTTCAAGATGGTATCAGTTTGTTGGAGTTTGTAGTCTTTGGGGAGAAGGAATCTGTGACTGAATCTGATATCTAGATGCCATTCACTAATTATATCCTGCACAGAAGAATAGATTTGATGTTGAAGCAATTATCAGTCTGCCAGGAAGATGAGAGCCTACTGAAGGCCCTTCATTCAGGCAGCCATAAAGGTTGCTTGTGTCCATGCTGGCATCTCTGCTATTAGGGCATTTAAATGGTTTAACCCCACATCCTGTTTTGGGGGATGAGGCCACCCATATCACTGCTGGGAATGCAGTGACTCTTCCTATGTGAGTGCATGCTTCCGTAACTTTGCTAATGAGGGTTGTCATCAGACAGTGGCTTAGTGTCTGAAAGTCCGCCACAGGATAACTATGTAATGCTTCTACTCCACTGAGGGTTTCTGGCTATATACATCCTGCTCTTTCCCTTCAGTATGGGCTCACCCATTCTTCCCTGCCAGGTCTATCAAACACCCTTGCTGCTAGAGGATTTTGGGTCACCTAGGCTTTAGTCAGGACTTTTTACCCTCTCTGCTACTGGAGCTAAACCCATCAAAAATATAGACTAATGGGTGAACACTGCTCTTTGTTAACTTACAGCATTTAAAACAAATGTGGCAGAGGCTTGGCATTTATGGAAATCAGCAAGTTAATCCTCCTTTCTTGCCCTCTTCCAAAACATAAGAAGTCAAGTAGAGCTCTCTGAGAAACAGCCAAAGTTATCTACTGTAAAATTAATCTGAACTCCAAACAATCATTTCCTTCCTCTCCCAGAAGGAACAAACAACAGCCCTGTGTCCTTCTCTGACACTGCTAACAGATTTTTTTATTTTTTCCTTTTCTTTCCTCATACTCATTCTTCCTCGTGTTCTCCTCCCTTCTTCTTCTAAAGCACAATTCTAAACTTTCAGTTAAAAACTCTCAACAGCAATTATATCCACTCCCTTCTTACTAAGATATCCAGCAAGATTTCACTACTGAATCTTGTCCACTTTCCAAATTTCACCAAAGAGCAACTACATTCATTGCCCACCCATTTACCTATATTTATAACCTTTCTTATGGGCTGACATACTCTTCAGAGAGGGAAAGTTGATATAATTATCATTTCTAAGAATGTCCTAACCCTGAATGACCTTATGATAAAAGAATGTCTCCCCTCATTAAAACACTAGAAAACTACTGTACTAACAAATCTCAAAATTTATTTAAGAGAATCAAATTTTTAGTGTGTTTCCACGTAACTCCCAACAAGGGATGTGATATTTTATCTGCTGTTTTAAGTTACAAACCTCATCTTCAAAACACCAGTAAAGAACTTCTTACATGAACACTTTTATAGATCTAAAAAAATAAAATAAAAATTAACATTTAAGCAAGTGGGTCCTGTTGTTCTCTTGCAATACCTTAAATGTGTTAATTTTTCAAAATGACAACATTTGGTAGGTTTAATGAATGACTTGCCAAGAATATACATAAACTTTTGATGCGTCAAGCATGTAGGTTGAATAACATGCCAGTAATGTATAGAACTTGTAATGATGTCTGAAGGATGGAGATAAACTGTTGAAGATACACCAGCAGTGTAGATAAAATATTTACTAGTGTATCATATGCATGTTCTTATCAAGTTCCCTTCATGTTCTTGGGCCTATATTTCTTGTTTTTTTTTTATAGTGTTTTGTGGTTGCCTGATGTAATGTTTGCTGGTATGTGTTTGTTTGCTGTCTGTTGTAGCTATGTGTGAAGGATCGAATATTGTTATTTTAGTGTGTACTCTGAGAAACAGTCGCACTTTTTGTTTTTATTTATTTATTTATTTTTTTGTGATGGCTGTGACGATTGGGGAGAGATGGGCGAAGGCTGCCAGCCTAGTCAAATAGAATTTGATACATAATTCTATCAACTGTATAAATAAATGTAAAATACAGGCTTGTGTTTTTAAATGTAAGAAAACACTGTAAAATGTGAATTTCAAGATTGTTGCAACATTGCCATCTGCTGTAAGGAAAATCAAGCCAAGTATTTCAAATGTGTCTGTTTAAGTTGAAAAGATCTTATGAATCTCTTTAATGTTTTAAAATTTGGCTCCAGTGCGGCTGGATGAAGGTTTCATGCCCATTGTTTTCAGGCTAAAGTTTATGACCAGAATTTAGATGTGGAAGGTGCTTTATTGCTCTAGTTTCTGTTAGAATGTACATGTGAAATGCCTTGTATTGTGGTAAGTTCTGAGCAGGTGTTAGATTGCTAAATAATGCAGTTTGTGGCCTGAGAACTCAGACCAGGTGTTAAGATGATGCCATATGAATACTGGGAAAACCTAAGTGTCAAAAATGATTTAATTTAGGAGGGCCTTAGAAACATGTTTGTTAGTAATGTTTAAATACTATTTCTCACAAGAGACTGGAGGCATTTTGACTTTGGATATCCAACTTACCAGCACTCTGCCTTATGCTCACATGTAAGTTTTAGCACTGTGATTTCTTGTAGGAATAGTTAAAGCTAGTAAAGATTAATTAGGTATTTTTCTTTGAAGTCAGACCTGTCCTACTGTATTATTTTAAGTTTCTGTGTGATCTCTGAACTCTTAGATATCGCTGTGGTGTAGTAGTTTTGTCTTGTGTTTTAATTATTTATTATTAAATATTTTTAAAACCTTCTACCTGTGGCTGTTTTATGTAGAGATAAGCTCTAGAGTGCATTGCATATGTCAATCCATGTAAAATCATAGTTACTCCAACACAAACACTGTGTTTTAGCTGTAACAGAATCATGCTTAAAGCCCATTAGTAATAGGCCACTCTTAAGTAAGCCTTGACTGTTAGTCATACTATCATTGGATATTAATACTGCACAGTAATAATTGGACACCTTTTTAATGGCCTTTTAGTAGCTGATATTATTAACTGGGTAGTGGCAGTAATTACTACTGTATAGTCTGGGTGAAGGGGCACAGTTGGAGAATCTGTGTCAGCCTTTCCCAGGAGTGTCTGTGAAGTTGTATAAATACTTATCTCAAAGTGTGTGTGTGTGTTGTGTCAGCTACTTGGCAGGGATGCGAAGCACTGGTTGGACAGAGAGGGTACTGGAGGTTTTAGCTTGCCCAGTTAGGCTGAGACCTGGACCCTATAGCTGTGCCAGTGCGGAGTCTTATTGGGGACCTGGTGAGCAAAGGAGCAACCGGCCCCAGACTGACTATGATCTCTGTGTGCACTTAAGGGAAATTGTACTTTACTGTGTGTATTAGCTATCCTTTTCTCTTCTATGAGATGACCTCCCTGGTGTTAGTGGTGAGGATTGAGGGTTCTTGATTGCTGGGCCAGGGTACGGTCGTCACAATGGGTATTTTTGAGTTGTAGCCTGTTGACTAAGAATAGCTAAGAAAGTTTGATGGTGAAGGGAAAAAGAGGTTTGGTTTTACACACTATTATTTCATCCTCAAGTACATATATTTAGAAAAATTGTGTACATTATGCAGCAGGTGCTTGTGGTAGCTTGAATTTCAGGGTATCATAGTGGACTTATTTTTATCATATCCTTCATCTAGTGTCTACCACTATGATAAATAACAGGCACAAACATCTACACATCTCTCACTTGCTGCATATAAAGCGTAATGCTTTCTCCTATTTATTCCATTGCTGACAAAGAACCCTGACTTTCATACGTCACAATTTTCAATTTACGACTGTCAAAACTTATGGGACAGACTATCCTACCCAACGCAGTTATGCACATATGTCATCCCAGTGTACCGTTTAAATTACTAATAAATCCCACCTCCCAAACTCTCTGTAGATTTATTAATGTTCTTGTATAGTGGTTCTCAGCCTCTCTGTCAAGCAACCCATATAGATAATGTTGATGCCCTTAAATGCAGTTGTTTCAACAACATGTCAATCCATGTAAAATCATAGTTACTCCAACACAAACACTGTGTTTTAGCTGTAACAGAATCATGCTTAAAGCCTATTGTCCTTTCATTCTTTTCATATATTACCACTACCACATCTTTAGAAATAATTGACCAGGGGCAGTTATTGGTGATATAATTAGGTTGCTCAGTAGAAAATCATACATTGCACAACTAGCAGCAGTCGCTAACACCCATAGTGACTACTCTTCAAAAATTATCAGTTATTCAAAACTAACAAACCAAAGCCACACCCAGTCCAATATTATCATCATAAGTTATTCAGAACTAACAAACCAAAGCCACACCCAGACCTATATCATCATCATAAGTTATTCAGAACTAACAAACCAAAGCCACACCCAGTCCAGTATCATCATCACACTTAACACCATTCTAGAGCAGAGCAGTTTACACCCTCACATTTATATAACAAACTCAGACTTTTTGGTGATTGATGACATTTGGTTTGACTGTCTAAAACACTAATTTCAGATATGTATACAAATACAAGATCTAAGATCAACTCAGAGGACCAGTTGCTCATAAATACCATTGTCACTAACTCACCACATTTCTGTAGCCATGGTAAGACCCTACTTAGTGTCATTAGTGATTATTTCCTTCTGCTATCTACCTGGATATTACACTGAAAATATGCTGCCTTCTTGGTGTTGAAGGATGAAACCCTGGCTATGATACATGCACTCCAGGATTGAGGATTGGCTCGGATTTTGGAGCAATCAGACAGAGAGGGAAAGGTGTGAAGAGACATTGCCTGCTTGCCTGTCCCAGGGAGGAGGTTAAATAGCCATGTTGTGGATTCCATTTCCCACTATAAAATCTCTACTGAAGACCAAGTGGAAGCTGTCTCATTGAGATGAGAAGGCTGCAGTGTCTGACAGGCTATGTGATCCATAGAAGCAGATGACAGACTCGTACTACACTCACTCCACATCCATGGGGTGTATGTGGCATGCAGATGGGATTTTAAGACAAAAAGCATGACAGAAAAAAATCCCCCAGTGGCTGCACGGATGACAGATGCACAATAATCAGATCTTACCTGGTAGGGAACAAATGCGCAGAGCCACAGTAATTGGTCAGATGATTGGCAAGTATAGAAACTCCATCCAAAATTAGAAAAGAATACATCCCACCTGTATTTCCAAGTGTCACCTTTAACCACTGTTAAGAAGTTTCCTCATATCTGGGCCCATTTGTATGTGTCACGTAAGTGCAATGATGCCATACAGTCTCCTCTGTGACTTATACTTATAAATTCAAATGGTTTATTTCCTGAACAAATTCACAAAGTCATATGGTAGTGGTACCCTTGACTCACTGCAGAAATCAAATCTCTTACTAAAAACAGAAACAATGTTTGGAAAATGTTTAAAGGAAACAGGTGTCTCTGATAATACAACTTCTTCACTAACACTTTTACTTTTAGAATAACAACTAAACTTGCTGGATCATCATTAGAATATAACAGACAAGCCTTCTTACCAGTTCCAAGATCCACTGTTTTGAAAAGAAAGAAAGAGGAAAAAAAACTCCTAAGACATTTATATTGTTGTCAGTCTGTAGTTTTGGATCATTGTCCTGAGAACTGCCTAAAATGCTTCATTCTTCCAGCACAGTATGCTATCCTAAAATCCTCCACGGGTTTCATTGCACCCCTTGAACAGCTTATTGTTTCCCTCACTCCATTTCAGACTATATCCAAAAGCATCTATTGGAAAAATACTGATAAAATGTCAAGATAAAAGTCCCTTATACTCAGAATGAACATCACCTCATATTTTCTTAAAACAATCTGTATCCTTTACAGTTAAACCTTTTTTTCACATTATCAGGTGGTGGTGCTGCGGTAGCGTTGTCGCCTCACAGTAAGACGTTGTCCTGTTCGATTCTCAGCTAAAGCGTCTATTGTGTGGAGACAGATGTGAATGGGCATACCTTCGTTGAAGGTTGTGCGTCAGGCCTGGAAGTTGGTAAGTAAAAATCTACTGCCAATCATTAGCGGACCGGAGTTCCGCTGTGGCGACCCCTAACCGGGAAAAGCCGAAAGATACAAGATCAGTCAAGCCTTCATGTTGGGCATTGTACCTGTCCCTTTAAAGCAGTTTTGATCTCCCATCCATTGTAAGTAATAATAATAATGATAATAAGCCAGATGACTTCTGATTTGCAAAGAGCCCTGAAAAATTTGTATACAGCTCACTGAATGCCTTCAGAAAAAAAGATGCCCTTAATTAATATCAGCACTCCTTTCAGCAAGGCTACAGAACCCTAACATCCTTGTACTCTATAACTGATTTTATTTATTCTAATGAGGACAAAGGGTTTTTCTCAGAAGCCATTTTGCTAAGAGCATATAACCTTTATTAAAAAAAAAACTCTCTTACACTGAACTTGCAGAAGGGCCTATTAAACTGTTCACAAATTGCATTAGCTCCAAGGCATCCTGAGTAGTAATTCATTGGCTCTTCCTTCTACTGCAAGCATAGATGTCTCCCTGGGATCAGTGTGGCCTTGGGCAAATTATTAAAGCCCCTCTCAAGAAAACAAATTCTTAGGTTGCAGAAGTATTTTAAACTGAGCACTAGTCTTCCATCATAACAATGTTAAATCACGAGGCATTGTAATCCATTGCTTTAGTGACATCTTTCTGTACATACCTATTATTCCATTCACCAAATCAATTGCTTATACCACTATTTATACAATTACATTCTGGCAAAGGTAGCCCGGTCTCTCCTACGTCAGCCTCATCTGGGTAGTTCTCTACATCATTTTAACTCAGTCTTCTTTGAAATTCTAAACAATCATTTTCCTTTGTTATGCAGACCTTCCCGTGGATCAACCTAGAAATCAAAAATGGTGTCATCCATCATGAGCTTGAATAGTCCTTGTTCATTCTAGAAGAAGCACATGACATCCTAATGCATGTTAGAGCTGAGAATGAGATGGAATATATTCAGAACATCTCTAAAATGGACTTCATCAAACGCCAAGAACTGCACCAACACAGCCCTAAACAGTTCTCTGTGGGGGAATGTTTTGACTACAGAACGCATGATCACTACTGCCAAGCTAATGGCCGCACCATTCAGATAGCCACAGCTTTTGACAAATACTTTTGCATCCCCAGGTCTGCATACCTATATCTCCTCTGCCTCAACTTCCCTACCTTAAATGACTCAAAAAAGTGTCTTATACTTAATGCCCGGTCCCTAGCCTATATTAAGAAATTACTTAAAATGAAAAACTCATTCTGCAGCAGCTGATGGCATCTAAGGTGCCAACTCAATTGCCCGCCATTTGCAGTTTGACCAGCTACTCTTAAATTGATAACTATGACCTAGTAGTGTGAAAAAGGACCGTGGCCATTCCTTTGCAGGAAGCCGAACTGTTAATTACTTACTAAAAAACTTCCACCCAGTAACGTCTTCCTCTTCAACTGTCTAAATGCTGGAAAAAGAAGGCATTCAGTGAGCTGTATACAAATTTTTCAGGGCTCTTTGCAAATCAGAAGTCATCTGGCTTATTATCATTATTATTATTACTTACAATGGATGGGAGATCAAAACTGCTTTAAAGGGACAGGTACAATGCAGGCAGATACTGTGTATCCATTCCTAGCTATACCCTTTGTCATGTACCCAGTTGTTGTTGTGTCTTTCGGCTTTTCCCGGTTAGGGGTCGCCACAGCGGAACTCCGGTCTGCTAATGATTGGTAGTTGATTTTTACGTGCCGAGTTACCAGCCCTGACGCACAACCTTCAACGAAGGTATGCCCATTCATGCATGTCTCCACGCAGAAGGCGCTCTAGCTGAGAATTGAACCGAACAGCATCTTACTGTGAGGCAACAACGCTACCGCAGCACCACCACCGCAGTTTTGTCATGTACCCAGTATGGCTTTCAATAAAGCAACAGCACTAAAAGAGTCCTTCTTATCTTTACAAATCCCCTTAAGATTAAAATGGATCTTGGAGAGACCATGGGCAGTATATTTCTAGAGTTCTCTAAGGCCTTTGATAGTATGAATCACTGACTTTTTATTCACTTTCCATTCACCAAATTGCAAGACAAGTTTTCCTGTACTTCCAGTTTTATTTACATGGCAGAGTCTAAACTGTAAACTGGACAGAATCAATGTCTCCTCAATGCACATTTGCATGAGGTGTTCCAAAAGGATCTGTACTCCCCTCCTCCCATTCTATATATACTGTTCATAAACAGAATGCCACAACAGTGTAGAAGAGTCCATTTTATTCAGATCGCTGGTGCTATAACATTGTGCTTATCCTCTGTGGAGCACCTTCAGTTATCACTAAGATTCATGATGACTTTAGCAAAATGTAGTACTGCCATCTCCATGATGACTTTAGCAAAATGTAGTACTGCCATGGTTCTGTGTTCAACATTCTCCCAAGCAAAATTCAGCTAATGACAAAAAGTCTTTGAGTGACTTGTGTATTAATCCTCAAATTTAAATTAGCACTTTAAAAATTTAACTTGTAAAGACAAACCTCAACCAAGGTACTAGGCATAACCCTTGACCAGGAACTAAAATTTGAATTTTATATCAATCATTTTTTCACACTACAGGGGAGTCCTAAGTGAAAGACGTGCTCTGGTAGAGTTTTTTTGTTGCATCTAGAACAGAAACTGCTGTTAAAAAGTGATAATTAGTAGGGCATATAAAATATTGCATGATAACTATAAGAATTAATCAGAGGAGGTTGGAAAAGATTGGGAAAAGAGACTGGAAAAGCAATGTACAATAGAACAATGGTAGGACAGATGTATGGCTTCCAAGTATGCAACAGAATCCAGAAGATTTAGGATGTTTGCAGTGAAGTAATTGCATAGATATTTTTTATACCCCAAGCAGAGAGACTTCAAATAAATTTTACTCAGGTAGATAGCAAGTGTTGCTGGTGTGATGGGGAAGAGGTAACTGGGAACATGTTTTCTGGCAGTCTAATGAGTAGACAGATTTTAAAAATTCCATACAGAATACTGTGTCAGAAACAATGGAGTAGCAAATGGGCTGTAACTTAGGAAATGATTATTTTCAGCTGGAGCACAGTATCGGAATTGCCCAAATCAAAGTCTAAACCAATTGTATTTGAACTATTGAATATTGTAAAAGAGATAAAAGAAGTGGAAGAGAAATCTTTAGAAAAGGGAAGGAGCAAATTACACCCATCTCTTTTCACCACCATATTTTCATCCCCACTTCCTCTGTTCTATCCATTTCTAGCTAACTCCTCCCATAATACCCACCCCTTCAACCTCCCTACCTAGTCTCACTGAACAACTTTCTCCTTAACTTCTCCCCCATAGCCCTGTACTGAGATCTCCATCAACTTTTTTTTTCTTCTGCTCTTAGCTAACACCTCATACTCTGTAAGTTATACCTGCAAAACTTAATATACTATAGAAAAAGTGACAGCTTCAATTCTGTAATTACTAAAAATTATGATATATGTATCCAAACCAACGCATTTGTATGTAACTTGGAAAAAACACTAGAACTGTACATTTATATACTGTATGGAAGTTTGTTCTGTCTTTTTTCTTTTCTTGTACTGAACATTACTGATTTATGTATTTTGTCTTGTAATGTGCTGTACTGTTTTTTTTTCTACCCGAGCCTCTGCTGAAAATGGGCAAATACCCAGTCAGACTATCCTGGCAAGCAAATGTTAAATAAATAAATAAATAAAAGTAATAATATTAGATAATAACTAAATGGAATTTGAGGGAATAATACACACAGACTAATGTTCAGGAGGATGTGTGAGATTTAAAGAAAGGCAGGAACTGAGCAATTTATGTAATTTTGGACTGATGACAGTTTTAAAGAAAGAGAATATTTGTGATGTATAATATATGTAAATGGAAAAATGTTAATATGGTTTGTTTTCTTTTCTGTTAATGTATGTCTGCCTATGTCTTAAGTGATAATATAATAAAGGTGAATAAGAAAGGAGATATATATAAATACACTTAAAATTTCACAGTCATCAAAAACTTGGTTAGCTGTACATGATCAAAGCATTGCTTATTAAGCACAGACAAGTCACTGTTGAAAATCTTTCCTTATTCCAACAGTGACGTATAATGCCACTTTACTGAATTCCACTCGTATATTTTTTCAATCTCAGTCAGACCTGTATCAGAATTGGCATGTTTGTAGCCAGTCTTCCTTCACAGACTTACCCATGTACTCTCCTTCTGCCCTCAGCTGTCAGTCTCAGTTTCAGATGTCAGCCTTATCATTTGTTGCCTCCAAATTAGGAATTCACTGTTTCCCACAATGACTACCCAATTACCTCTCTTGCTTCAAACAAGCAGCCCAGTCTCAAGTGACTACCCACAGCCAGTGCTCTTCTGCCTTCTTCTTTCTGTAATATTTGCCATGTAAATCCCACCTGATGTTAATTGCTGAACTAACATAGCCTACCTACACTGTAATCTGGAAATTCTCCAGATTTATCCTATTCATTTAATACTGTCATACAACGTCCCTTTGAAACATCCTTCTTTCTCCCTATGTAGTTCTTATTCCTTTCCATTCCAACCCAACTACTTAGCTTCTGCTTGACCTACTCTGCTGGGTAAGGTGGACATAATACCTCATGTCTTAATACACTAATTAAAGATTTGACACTTTAATTTCATTACCTAATCTTCTGTGTTTACAAGCGGCAACCCAACTACTTTTCTAGATGTAACGGAATGGAAATTATGAAATCTGTGGTAATGTACCTAAATGTGTGTATACTGCACAACTGAATGTTAGTAGCTTAACTTTCTCTATGTTTAGTACAGTACTGTTTATTTTTGACAGAGGCTTGAATGTACACAGCAAGTGGAGCGATGAGTTATATTTACTGCATTGAGTTGGGCCTGGGATTCCACAGAAACTGTACTAACCCCAACTAGACTTTTCCTGGCTAGCAAAAGTAAATAAACATGTGGCAAGTGTTAATTTAAACATTTAACTAGGTAGATTAGATGGTTATCAATACTGGTTCATTTTGACAGTCATACTTTCAGAGACAGCAGCATAGCTACAAAGTAAATGTAAATATTATATAGCATAATTGTAGATGTCCAGTTAAGAGCAAATGCAACTTATGCTGTGTATGCCATACTAAATGAAATAAGAGCTACCAAGGTTCTTGAAGAGAAGGAAATTGTTTTCTTCTGTACCTGGGTAGTGATTTTAGGCAGTGAAAGGACTACCATACTTGTTAGGAGCTATAATTTAAAAAGGTGTAACATACTGAATATTTTTTAATTGATGACTTTATAGACATATCACAGTACACTCTGCAACCTAAACAGACATCAATAAAGTACAGTATGGATGAGTACATTTTATTATTATTTAGTCATTTTTGTGTTTACAGGATGCAGTGATATATCATGTTTTCATATATGAATAATGAAACAGAATCTTCAGTCACAGATAACAAATGGGATCCATTTAGTTTGCTGTCTGTCCTGCCTATCCTCCTCTTCCTCTGCTACAAAGTTCCAGTTTAATGAGGTGTCAACACTGTGGTGCCTTTTTTTAACTTTTGGACTATTTATTCTTGCAGCAGTTCCAGGGAGGCTGTTGCAAGGCTACTTTATTTTTGTCAACCTTCAGTTTCTCATTTTGCTGAAGGTCTACTCCTGATGCATGGTTCTTGTAAGTCCATTACTTGGAAGTGATCCTGAACCTTTACATTGTATGGAAGAATTTATTCATTCATGAATCTCCGTCTTGTAGTTTACCAAAAATGCATCCTTAAGAATCAGTCACTCAGTGAATAATATTTTTCAACATATTTTTCTGTCCCCTTTCAACTTTAAATAATTCCAAGACTGCCAACTTGTTTTTACAGATCTGTGTCCTGTTGAGTGAAATTGCTTTCATTGGTGAAAGTAGCATCCATTCTTTTGTAATGGTGTACTCAACGAAAGATCAATTAACTTTCATCCGATAAGTATTTGTACTGTTGAAATCATTTGCAGCCTTTGCCATGTCATGCCTTTCCATCCTTCGCACATGAAAGTATGTTTTTAACTGCTTTTCATTGCTGCATTTTCAGGGGTGTTGAGTATGGTGTCCAGAACTGCTGATGCCTGCTAACTGTATCATTAGAGGTCTGTGCATATCCAGAATAACAACTAGATGGTACAGGCTGGTGCATAATTCTCAGACTTCTTCAAAATGTTGTATCCTGATATTTGTCACTTTATTATTGCAAACATATTTTGTTTTTATAAATAACTATTTTTGAATGTTCAACAATCTAGAATGAGCTGTACATGCAAAGAAAAGTAAGATTCACCCAAGTAAATCAATGGGTTGTTGCTCTGTACTTGATCATATAAGAAAGTTACATACCAGAATGTTCCCTACATTTCCTTTCTCAACACTTAGTGTGATATAGCAGGATATCTCTAGATGTCAGTAGTTAAGTGATAATGACCGCGACAACTTCTCAGGATGAGATTATTTCATGGAATGCTCCAGTGTCTTCTGTCCAGTTGAGTGTCTCAGACGTAGAATCAAACCCAGATAACCAGAGTTGCACGTAATTGCCAGTATTTATACAATAATGGATCATACTTCAATATTTTCTCTAAATTAAATTTTATTTAATCAGTACTGTATTTTACAGGGATGACTTCTGGTCTAAAACATATCCATTTTGTAGACTATACCACTCTGTGGCTGAAACTGGTCTTTCTTGGATCAGTCCACTCTCCTGGTTAATAAACAGAAAAGTAAAATAAACCCTAAAAAATCAAATTGATTTTGTAATCGGTGGTTAGTCCCCCACATTGTCTCATGTAATTTGATGACATGTCTTTGAAGACAGAAACAAATCCCTGAATATGTATGAAAGAATTTTGTAGCAGTTTGACAAACTACATTTAGCATGCACAGTGACAAAAAGGTTGTGGACTATGGGCTGCAAACCTGGCCTAAATTAATTGGTTATGTTCTTTGAGTTTCCAGGGTGCAGCCAGAAAGAAGGCTGAACACTGTGTATTTTTATTTAACTCCCCCTTCCTAGTGCATGCTGTCCCAACGTATTTTGATGAAAAAGTCATTTGTGATCACAGGGAGCCAGAAACCTAAAATGGTGAATACAACAGTTAAATGATCTGAAGTTATTACAAACTGTGTCTCCATTTGTAAACAATCCCTGTGTAACTATATATGCAATTAAATACGAGATTCTCATACGGTTATATGAATACCACACTGAGAGGTTATGCTGTACTATAAATGCATGCCAGTATGTGACCTAATCTTGCTTCCTTACCATTTTTTTATGTGATGGTTCTTTCAGTATTTCCGAAAAAAATGTTAGGGATTCTTATTTTCAGTTTTCTTTCAGCAGAGGCCTTTTGTAACTCAAGTTCTATGTTAAAGGTCAGGTCAGAAGAATTTTGTTGTAGCTATTGGCTGGAGGTGGTGGGAGAGAGAGAGATTGGAATAAAAACCTTTCAATGAGAAGTATTTTGTATTTTGCCTCTGGATAGAAGCATAACCTAGGTCACTATTAGACTGGAGTCAAAAGGTGCTTGACAAACATACAGAAAGATCTCAGTTGTCTACAATGTTTGATGAGGGCTTGCATTTCAGTGAAAGGAATTTATGTCTTGTATTTCCAGAACCCCCCATGTGGGCCCCATATCATTTTTTTGTTATTTATGTTCTTAGCAGAACTCACATTGCTTTATGCTGGAAAAAAATAATGCAGTAACATTTAAAGTGATACTGCACAGTACAACATATAATCTTATTAACTGCCAACATATCTTAAAATGTACCCTTGGAAATTATCAAATAATGCAGTGTAAAGACTTAACTTGCTTTGGCTTGTTTTTTGGGCATATTGTTAAAAGCTGGAAGTTGACCGTTACTTGTATTGACATGCTTTGTAATACATAAACTGGGTTATGCTAAGTGGATACAGCTGTAGTTTTTTTTTTTTTTCCGGAGGACTAAATGAGGAAGCAAACATTGCTTACAAGAGCACTGATAGCTAAGTATGCTATTTGTCCATCATCTGAGAAATTCTGCATTTTCTTAATAAAACAGGTGCTGTTGTTCACTCAGCACATGCAGGAAACACAAAATTAATTGTTTTATTCAGATATATACTTTAAAGAATTGACTTGTTTTCCTACTGACTGTTCTGCTTGTTACTCATTGTCTGAAGGAAGTGGCTTGTGTGTAATGCCTATATCAGCAACAAGTCTTCTCCACCTGTTGAGCACAGTCTAGATTTCAACCATTTTGAATGCAAATAATGCATACTTGTTTGTCTTTTTGGCTTTTCCTGGTTAGGGGTCACCACAGCGGAACTCCGGTCTGCTAATGATTGGCAGTAGATTTTTTTTTTTTTGGTGCCGAGTTGCCATCCCGATGCCCAACCTTCAGCTAAGGCACGCCTATTCACGCATGTCTTTCGGAGGCCACTCGACCACGGGGAGGACATGCAGACTCCACACAGAAGGCACTCCAGCTGAGAATCGAACAGGAGAACCTCTTGCTGTGAGGCAACAACACATACTCTGCTTAATTAATTGAATGGTGATTGCTGTCATGGTGATATAGCATTAGTGCAACCCTCTTTAATTATTCATTATGTATTGCTTGAAAAATATGTACATAACTCCATCTCTTAAAATTTGCAGCATGCTTGTTTATGTTTATTCCCGTTGTACAAATGAGGCACAAATCTGAGGAAGCATTGCTGTCCAGATTAGGGAACTGCTTATTGCAGCTTTGGAGGCTGTGTAATATGGAATGATGGGTAGTGGGTGGAAAAGGCAGGGCATTAAATAGATGGAATAATATAGCAATAACCCACGGCTGGGTGTGGGTAATGCTGGATTTACCCACGGTTGGCGTTCGCCCTCGTGACCAAATCACGCCAACCGTGGGTAATTCCAGCATTACCCACACACAGCCGTGGGTTATTGCTAATATACAATGATGTTAGTTTTGTGTTGTGTTATGTTTGTGTTGTTGTTATTTAGGTTTTTTTTTTTGCTTTACTTTGTATTCTTCCACTTTTTGTGGGATAAAATAGTCCAAACTTTGACGTAGTTAGGCACAGCCCTTCTGTTTTGTCTTGAACTTTTGAGAATTATATTCCAGACAATAGGATGTGGCATTGTATAATACATGTTATACAACTGGTGTAGTATTCTGAGTCCTACGCAGAAACACTGATGTTGTCCAGAGTCCTTCATTAATGCCAGTTTTGTCTTACAAAATCTCCTCTCCATAAAAAATTCTCCATTTTGAACATCTCAAAAAATAGCAACTCTACAGTTGTATCATAACTGGATATAAGGGAAAAGATGAGCAACCTCTTATTCTTAGTGTAGCTCTTTTATTACAATAAACTCTGTTATGTTGCTCTGTAAAGGTGCAGGACCATACAGAAAGTACATAAAGACTACCTAATAGGCTGTGAGAGTAACTACTACGTTACTACAATGATATTTTTTCTAAACTAAAATTCAACTACTAATTTACCTAACTAACAGCCATATACACATCTTTTAAGTAAAACATACTATGAAAGCATATGCTGTTTAGGAAAACCGAAACAAGCGACAACTACAAAAAATATAAACAGCAACGTAGTCGTATGCAAATATAACTATATAGATTATATAGTAGACTTACACTTCTCGCAAACTATCACGTCTTATTACTCCCAACAAAAACAAGTAAACCAACTTTTTCAAGATTAAATCAACAAAATAAACATTACTTCCTGTAAGTCACTTCAAGTTGGAGGAGCTTTAGCCTGGAAAAGGTTGATAGTGTTTACGTGTGATTGGTTGAAGAATGTATACAAAAACTCTGTCATGAGTATGAATGTGCTGGAAGCGCTTATGCGTCTCTAAGCAGCATTTATGAATTGCAAGTTATACTAAATTCTGGGTACATTTAGTGTGCCTTGTGAATGTTTTAGTTTAATTATACTTTTAGTCATATGGTTTGTTCATATAGGTAGACTGCATCATTTGTAGATTGAAAGTGTTGGTTATTAATTTCACATGTGCGAGGACTGCTGGTTTGTTGCCGTTTGTTTAGGATCTTGCTGTCCTGTAACCTCAAAACCTTCTTGTTTTGACAGTTGAGTAACCAGTTGGTACGATTCAGCTATCACCTATAACAGACTGAATAGTCTGTTGTAGGCATGGCGATAATAAAATGCTGCAATATAGTCTTTTGGCTTTTCCCGGTTAGGGGTCGTCACAGCAGAACTCCGGCCTGCTCATGATTGGCAGTGGATTTTACGGTGCTGAGTTGCCAGACCGATGCCCAGCCTTCAACGAAGGCACGCCCATTCACGCTCACACCTACCTGCATGTCTTTAACATCACTCGACCATGGGGGAGGACATGCAGACTCCACACAGAAGGGGCTCCAGTCAAGAATCGAATGGGAGAGCCTCTTGCTGTGAGGCGACAATGCTAACCACTGCACCACCGCGGCTTTAAAATGATGCAACGTAATGCAAAAAAAAAATGTCATTGTGTTCAGTTTTGGCGAATCAAGTTGCTGCATTTTACTATTTTTACAACCCAAACAAAGGTCATGTTAGACTGGAGTTTCGCTGCTCTGGTAGGTACAACTTATTCATCAAATTTCAAAATTGTCATTGGTCGAAATTGTTTCTTAACCGTACGCTAATAAAAGTATTACGCTTGCACATTTAATTTTTGGTCAGTGATATGTCAGATTATTTGCCATTGATGTTGCCAAGAAAATGAAAGCCATTGTCATGGAGCACATTTTGAGTTATGATTGTAGATTATACAACGATTATACAATGTCATGTCTGAAAATAAAGGCAGGGCTGTATGATTTCTTAGCGGCCGGACTTATAACTTAGGTTACTTTGGATTTACAATGTGCACACTGGTTGGATTTGCCAAACAGCGTGCATGTTTCTCATCTTTTTGGAGATGACATTGTATAATAAAACTCTAGGAATATCCACAAACTTAATTCCAGTGGAACAGTATGTGTGTTCCTGCCTGTGTGCATGTGAAGTGGGGGTGAGGGGAAAGTAACCACATTCATATGTTACACTGCATTGTAATTAGCATGTTGGAAATAGCTGGGGCCAATGAGTAAAATAATGCATTCTCTGCATTCAGGTACATATCTGTTTATTAATACATTAATTTATTTTTGAACAAAAATAAAAAATAAGTGGTGAAGGTAAGCTGTGCTTCCAAAAACCAATCAAATCATAAAAAGCACTAGAAGCAACAGGCCACGGCTTATTAAAATAAAACCAACGATTTATTTCCACAACAAACAAATGGTGAGCGCTTTTGTGGACCAAGCCACTTTATCAGACAATGAAATAAAACAAAAAGCCCTCTTTTATACCATTCCACACCAATTAAAAAGGTGCAGGGACTCCACCTTCATTTAAAGTCACATAAACAATCATGCACCTTTAAAGATATATTCAAACACTTTGCACATAGTTCATATTCACAGGCTGAGATGTAAAGTCATGCCATATAAAATATAAATGCAAAACATATAAAATACATATACATTTCCATAGACACATAACAATTACTACTAAAATATCTCTACATAAAAATATAAGTGAATGGACTATACTAATACCTAAATACAATCACTTGAACAGATCTTGCCCTATAAGAATAGGCCTAATATTAATTTTATCGTTGAGACCCTTCCCTGTGCTGGCCTTGAGTTTCACAATCCATTCAAGTTCTTTGGTCTCAACTTTAAATTTCATGTCTCCCATTCTACAATTGAATATCACCTTATCAACCACCATAAAAACAAATCTATGTGTGTCCCCATGAGCCTTAACATGCCTCACTAAGGCATTGGTCTCTACCTCTCTGCCTATATCATACAAATGCTCTCGCATTCGATCCCCATGCCTTCTGGTTGTCATTCCAACATAAAATGACATGCAGATCAAACAATGAGCCAAGTATACAATGTTGTTACTATTACAATTGGCCAAAGGCCTAAACTTAGAAACTCTATTCATATCTGGATGTTTAAACTCCCCACTCATATCTATATATGTGCAAAAATTGCAACTATTGCAGGGTAGGGTGCCACCTTCATCTATGTCACAAGCCTGTGCAGTCCCCTGTGATAACTTGGGTCCACACAAAATTCTTTTCAAATTCTTCTTATTTTTGAAAGTATACTTTGGCAACTCACCTACCAACTCTTTGATGGTATCATCAGCACACAGGATGTTCCAATTCCTACAAAAAATATCCTGCAATGCCTTACTATTGCTAGAGTATGTAACATACATCCTCATATGTCCTCTGCTACCCCCTACTACTCATGGTGGCTGTTCACCATCAGAGAAATATGGCCACCCCTCAGTGTTCCTACATTCCATAACTTCTCTCAGGGTACCCTGAAGCTCCCTATCAGCATAGCCCCTCTGCAAGAACCTTGTTCTTAACTCAGCCAATTCGTCTTCAAACTTAACTTGGTTTACTGTCAGCCTTGACATTCTCAGACCTTGACCCCTAACAATGTTCTTAAAAATATGTTGAGGGTGCATGCTGGTTCTATGTAGGTAACTGCTTCTATAGCAATCCTTCCTATAAGTCTCGGTCTCAAACCGTCCAGCTCTCCTCTGCATTACCTTAATATCCAGGAAGTCAACCGAACAAAATGAACTCTTTATGGTAAAATTCAAAAAACTAGTACATCCATTCAGATGTGCAAAGAAGGGTTCAAACGTAGATCCATCCCCCTCCCACAAAAGGAAGAGGTCGTCTACGAACCTCCTATAGAATTTCAAACGTTTACCATACTCACCCATTAGGTGCTGCTTTTCCCAGAGGACCATGACAATGTTGGCGTAGCCATTGGCACAAGAAGTGCCCATGGCTACGCCATCCAACTGTCTGTACAATATGCCCTCAAATATAAACAGGTTATTCTCTAAAATGAGCTCCATCAGTTGAGATAAGAAATCAACAAACTTTCTATTATATAAATGATCTTCCAGTAGCTACTTACTGAAATATTCAACTCACACTTGATTGGGGATAACAGTAAATAGGGACTGTACATCCATGGTGATAAGAATTAACCTGTCCACACTCTCATACGTGCTGTCCCTGCACCTTCTTAATTGGTATGGAATGGTATAAAAGAGGGCTTTTTATTTTATTTCATTGTCTGATGAAATGGCTTGGTCCACGAAAGCACTCACCATTTGTTTGTTGTGGAAATAAATCATTGGTTTTATTTTAATAAGCCATGGCTTGTTGCTTCTAGTGCTTTTTATGATATTTGATTGTTTTTTGGAAGCACAGCTTACCTTCACCACTTATTTTTTGTTTTTGTTCATTATACTTTGCTATAAGTGGTATTTGGACATGGCTGAAGGCAATTTGCCAGTGGATGGATTTGAGCAGGCTCCAACATTTGAAGGAGAAAATCTGCGTGATATGAGGCATCTGCAGAAATTTGTTGACTTTAAAGAGAACCCCTTACTGTATCAAGAATTGACTGACAATACAATCTTGCCTGAGACTAATAGTGAGTATGATTCAACAGCATTAAAGAAAGAACTTTTTAAATTAGAAAATGACTTACGTAAATTCAAGCTTTTGCAGTCACAAAGACTTCACTTTGAAGCTTGTTTGCATTTGAACATTATCCCTTGTGGGTTACGAGTACTCAACATGCCTACTTACGGCACTGTGTATCAAGATCTGCTGTTAAACATGTATGTATTAACATAGAAACTAGCCGTAAGTACATGCAGTTATTAACTGAATATTTTAAGCCTGAAGAGGCTAAGCTGTCTGAAAGTATATATAAGATACAAGGGGAACTGTATGGAAAGTTTCCGAATTCTGTAATAGACATTAAACTTAACAGTCTCATTGAGACTGTCAGCATTTATGAGCGGCAGTTTGGTTAAAAGAAGAAGATCCTGAGGGATAAGGAAGATTTTGCCAATGGGCAGGTCTTTGCTTGGCCCAGGGAGCATACTGGTCATAGTACAATTACTAGAACTTCTCAGCATCCAACCCTCATTTTCAATTTGGTAGTGAAGGATCAAGAGGTGACTGCTTCCAGTGGAGATGCTAGTGAATCGGCGTTAAGGGAGGTGAAGCATACAGGTGTAACGTCTAATGTGAACACCACGTCCTTTCGAGGTTTGAAGAGAGACATTGTGAGGGCTGGGGCCTCCACACGAGTGGAAGATGGTTTACATGCTTCTCCTGGTGCATCCAACCATATGGTACATTCTGAGAGAGGGGTTGGTATTTCCATGAATTGCAGTGGAGCACGTAGCAAACACAGTGATTTGGTAACACCATCCTTTAATGCAGGGCCGTCCCAGTGCTTGCCACACACCACTTTGACTGCACCTTATCCTATTCGTTAGACCCCTTTTCATGACCGCTTGCACAGCAGTGGTCGCATGACATGGAAGGCATCGCAGGAGGAGGAGCAGCAGCCTTTGATCATCAAGAAAATGTGGCAAAAAGGGAGCAAACATTAGTATGGAACATTTCGCAAAGGATATTAAATGAGACTGAAAACAAACTGTTGAACAAAGGTATGTCTTTTATTCCGGCCAACAAAATGACAATTATGGACAATATTTTAGAATTAAAAGCTTTCACACGTAATGTAATGCTAAAGATGCAGTATAGTGATGTTGGTAATGATTTATCCAGGGTCAGTGTTTTCAAGAAACCTAATGGGTATGTTCCTACTAACAATGCAGTGTTAGATGCCTTTGAGAAGGTGTGTATCAAAGAAATATATAGTTTGTATAATTGTAATACTCATGGTAAATACTTCAACAACTTGAGTAGAGAAGAAAGGGCAGCTTTAGAGTGTTTACGGAATGACACTACTATCTCCATGGGACCGGCAGACAAAGGTAGGTCGCTGGTGGTGATGGATTCTTCTTTTTATAGTGAATCTATGTTTAATGTGGTAGATGATACTAAGTTTTATTCTAAAGTGGAGTTTCAGCAGGTACAGAGATGCAATGATCTTATACATAATGCTTTGTTTGAATGTTTATCATGTCGTATTATTGATGTTGATCTATTTAATTATTTTATTGTTAAAGATCCCGTAATACCAATAATACAGGGTCTCCCCAAAATCCACACGAATCCTCTGAAACCACCAATGAGACCTGTTGTGACAGGGAGGGTTTGGTCCACCGAGACCTTATCTATTTATGTTGAAAGACATTTAAAGCCTGTACTGAGAAGGAGTCACATTATTCTGTTAGATACAGAACATTTTTTGAAGGACCTTTACTTGTTTGTCAGCACGTATGAGCGTGTGGACAGGTTAATGCTTATCACCATGGACGTACAGTCCCTATTTACTGTTATGCCCAATCAAGTGGGAGTTGAATATTTCAGGAAGTATCTACTGGAAGATGGTTTATATAATAGAAAGTTTGTTGATTTCTTGTCTCTATTGATGTAGCTCATTTTAGGGAATAACCTGTTTATATTTGAGGGCATACTGTACAGACAGTTGGATGGCATAGCCATGGGCACTTCTTGTGCCAGTGGGTACGCCAACATTGTCATGGCCCTCTGGGAAAAGCAGCACCTAATGGATGAGTATGGTAAACATTTGAAATTCTATAGGAGGTTCGTAGATGACATCTTCCTTTTGTGGGAGGGGGATGGATCTACGTTTGAACCCTTCTTTGCACATCTGAATGGATGTACTAGTTTTTTTAATTTTACCATGAAGAGTTCATTTTGTTCGGTTGACTTCCTGGATGTTAAGGTAATGCAGAGGAGAGATGGATGGTATGAGACCGAGATTTATAGAAAGGCTTGCTATAGAAGCAGTTATCTACATAGAACCAGCATGCACCCTCAACATATTTTTAAGAACATTATTAGGAGTCAAGGTCTGAGAACGTCAAGGCTGACAGCAAACCAAGTTAAGTTTGAAGATGAATTGGTTGAGTTAAGAACAAGGTTCTTGCAGAGGGGCTATGCTGATAGGGAGCTTCAAGGTACCCTGAGAGAAGTTATGGAATGTAGGAACACTGAGGGGAGGCCATATTTCTCTGATGGTGAACAGCCACCATGAGTAGTAGGGGGTAGCAGGGGATATATGAGGATGTCTGTTACATACTCTAGCAATACTAAGGCATTGCGGGATATTTTTTGTAGGAATTGGAACATCCTGTGTGCTGATGATACCATCAAAGAGTTGGTAGGTGAGTTGCCAAAGTATAGTTTCAAAAATAAGAAGAACTTGAAAAGAATTTTGTGTGGACCCAGGTTATCACAGGGGACTGCACAGGCTTGTGACATAGATGAAGGTGGCACCCTACCCTGCAATAGTTGCAATTTTTGCACATATATAGATGTGAGTGGGGAGTTTAAACATCCAGATATGAATAGAGTTTTTAAGTTTAGGCCTTTGGCCAATTGTAATAGTAACAACATTGTATACTTGGCTCATTGTTTGATCTGCATGTCATTTTATGTTGGAATGACAACCAGAAGGCTTGGGAATCGAATGCGAGAGCATTTGTATGATATAGGCAGAGAGGTAGAGACCAATGCCTTAGCGAGGCATGTTAAGGCTCATGGGGACACACATAGATTTGTTTTTATGGTGGTTGATAAGGTGATGGACAATTGTAGAGGGGGAGACATGAAATTGAAAGTTGAGACGAAAGAACTTGAATGGATTGTGAGACTCAAGGCCAGCACAGAGAAGGGTGTCATCAATAAAATTAATATTAAGCCTATTCTTATAGGGAAGTATCTGCTCAAGTGATTGTATTTAGGTATTAGTATAGTTCATTCACTTATATTTTTATGTAGAGATATTTTAGTAGTATTTTTTATGTGTCTATGGATATGGATATGTATTTTATATGTTTTGCATTTATATTTTATATGGCATGACCTTACATCTCAGCCTGTGAAGATGAACTATGTGCAAAGTGTTTGTATATATCTTTAAAGGTGCATAATTGTTTATGTGACTTTAAATGAAGGTGGAGTCCCTGCACCTTCTTAATTGGTATGGAATGGTATAAAAGAGGGCTTTTTGTTTTATTTCATTGTCTGATGAAGTGGCTTGGTCCACAAAAGCGCTCACCATTTGTTTGTTGTGGAAATAAATCTTTGGTTTTATTTTAATAAGCCATGGCCTGTTGCTTCTAGTGCTTTTTATGATATTAATTTATTTTTATTTGCTAACCAGGTGATTGAGATAGTTTAGGGACCCCCTTTAGTCCTGACCCAGACCAATGTGGACAAAAAGAGCGCAATTCAAAAAAAAAATCAATGTAGACACAGTGAAGCAGTGCTGATAATTAAGACCTCAACTAAAGTGCATACAGAATCAGTCACATTCTAAATATGAAAAAGGGTCACAAAGAGATGCAGTCAGTATTCAGAATGCGCAAATTATTTACAATTAGTATAAGGAGCGAGCGAATTATAAACAACAGTGGATATACAATGTGATATATATATATATATATATATATATATATATATATATATATATATATATACAGAGAGAGATAGAGAGAGAGAGTGTGTGAGCGAGAGAGAGATACAAGAGAGAAGGAGGGTGGTATAAATGTTGAAGTAAAGGGCTGTAATAATGTAGTATATATGTTAAGAATGGTAATTAGATACATTATTTGTTGAAATAGAATAAAATTATCAAAATAAAGAAAGGTTAAAAGATAAATTAGAAGATATTGTTCATTTGAATAAATTAAAGTTAGCCTGGATACATAAACATTTACATTTGTTTCCCTTTCATTTTAAATGTTTTAATGGTTTTGAGGTCTCTAAGTTTATTGTAGGATGATGTTTCATGTTGCTGCTGTTGTTGTCTGAGACAGTTGTGTAGTACTTTTATCTGTAAGGGAATAAGTGGATTATTTGAATTTTAGCTAAAATTTATATCTCCTAAAGTTGGCTACCTTTGAAATTGGCAGTGATAATTCTTTAAAGCTGTTATTAACCACTGTAGAGGATGCATTGTTTAAATCATACATGTAATGCCAGTGTAACTCTGTCATGATGCGCAAGAGCTTGCATAGTATAGTTGTTGTATAGCAAACCAAAATAATGCAGCAGAATGGGAAAATAATAGTTTGCCACATTACTTCTTATTCAGTGAATCAACTTAAATCCTCAAACTGACAATTCCTTTAGCATGGATTTAGAGGTCACAAATTAAATTTGCATGACTTATTCTTTTCATTTAGTCATTGCTGGAGTTGAAGACTAGGAAAGGCACTTGTAACCATGGCTGATTTACTGTTTAGTTCCTTATGTAATGTTCAAGAGGACGGCATTTAAAGAGGAACCATGACAAAATGCCATCATAAATATTACATGGACCATGCCTTTAGCACATGTAAAAGCTAACATAGGCATGAATGCTGGACCGCACAAGTAGTCTGTATGGAAACATGGTCCTACACCTTCTAAGGATCAAAACTGGAGGATCAATGCATGTCTTTGAAAAGGAATTAACTGGAGTAGGCTTTTGGCTCTATACAGTAAGGTCACGGTCTTGACCCCTGCAGAGTGTATTGTTCAAGCCCTTAGTACCACATAACTCTGCTCAAAACTGGGTCAGTCTAGATTGTTCAATAGTGATCTGTATGTATTTAACACAATGTTCTCTACAACATGTTTCATCAAATGGCTTCCAAACGAAATGGTTAGCCTCATTAGCTACTGGAACACACTAAATGAAACACTCCCAGTCATCATCAGCTCCCTTTTTCCTTATTTTTTACATGGGATTAGGAAGATACACCAACATTAGTCAACAAGACCAAACCACCTACAGCCAATGTTTACACCACTGGGTGTACTTTGAATTTTACCAGTCTGTTGTACTGTTAAAGTGGTTGTTATGATTCATTTGCATTTTTCCCCATGTGAATTTTGCTCTTGTGCCTGCCAATCATCAAACCTCCCCAAATGGGATACAATTCATTTGTTTCCTTGCTGGGATATTCACCCTGGCTCAGGGTGAGTGCTGTCTAAAGTGTGCCATTATTCCATGAAAGCACTTTATGTCCTTACCATCATTTTAACAATGAGGGGCATTTTATAATAGCCTTCCCCACTACTGGCTAGGGGATGTGTGATACAAGTCACTGCAGAGATCCCCACAGTATTTTTTCCAAGAGAATTCATGCTTCCACAGACACACATTGAAGAATACCACTAGGAGTTGGTGTGGTGAGTCTAATTTCTGCCCTAGGCCACTCATTTGCGTATCTGCAGTAGTGGCTTTGTACTGCAAAAGCTAAAACCACACCATCACAGACAAGTGTGTCACAGCAGCAGTGACAAATGGAAAAAAATAGGAACACAACATGCAAATTTAGCATTGCTGAAAGCAAGGCTACTTCTGCTAAAACACTCAAACTCTGTCCTTTTTGGTGGTGGTTAGGGTGAGCCTCCAGACCCCATGCAGAAGCCTACATTCCCTATACCTTTTTACTTAATATAACTGACTGTGAGGCTACTGTAACCATGAGTATTATCTTTAAGCATCAGAGCCTTCCTTGACTCAAAAGACTGGGGAGAAAGGACAGTTGCTTATGGCACATATGGGTGTGGAGCTCAGAAATGTAGGTTTTGCAGCCTGATGAGTGGCATGGACCACTTGATTTGCCCTAGCAAGGACCAGAAGTACCATAGTAAAATCAGGGGTGACTGTAGCACTGAAAGAGTGGTTTAAGAGAACAGTGTCTGAAATGTAAATAATTTTTATGTGGGAAAGACCATTAATAAGCTGAAAATCCACATTTCACACCATTTGTCAGACATTAGACTGAAAATCCACACAAAACATGTGTAAAATACAGCATGGACATCTAAGGACACTCCATCTTCAATTTCCATATCCTGGACTATGATGAACTTGAGTCCCTAGATGTCAACAAAAATGCACTTCTTGGGGGGGGGGGCTTAGAATGTCAAGTTCTACTAAATGCATATAACACCCCTGAAATAAACAACTGCTGTTTCATTAAAAGTGTACTACGATTACAGAGCCTAAACCACAAACAGCTCCATGTCTTTCACTAGAGATCCACACTCTAAATCAAATTTTCATTGGAGAATAGCATTCGGAATCAAGTTTACTATATGTGAATTTATATCATCAGTTTTTAGCCCTGTATCATTGGTTCATCTTTCCTACAACTGCCTGGGGCACTTCAGAATTCTACAAATCACATTTTTTTATTGTTTATCCTCCATATCCTCCATAAGACTGCTTGTGACACTTCTCCAAAATTTTGCTAGAGATTCACACTCATAGTTAAACTTCTGCTAGAAAATCAGATTATAAGTCACATTTATTATGAACTCAATGTATATTCTCATAATTTTTACCTCTTCAGTATTGTTTTATTTTCCCTAATTACAGCCTGAAATATTATCATGGTTAATAACTCTCTTCAGGGCAGTGCTGTGAACTCACTTCAGAACAGCTAATACTTCTGCAGAATCCAAACACAGCTAGATTCATAGTCGGCATCTGAGGAAGCTTGTGACAAGCAAGCGAAAGCGCTACTCAGTTAACAGAACCCACCAACAAGCTCTGCTAAATTATAAATAGGTTATTTTGTCATTCTGGCAGTTTAAAAGTATTTCGTATAGCAAATAGGTCTTAATATCTGTAAACAGAGAAAACAAATGACAGTGATAATCAAGATGCAGTAACCTGAATCTAACATCTCGTTACTGGGTCAAATGTGAGGTGATTTGTTAAAGCAACATAGTGATGTTTGTTGACTACAAAAATGGCTGTAAACCATTTTGTAAAAATTCAGTCTGGTAGCCATGCACGTAAAATTGATTGCTTATGAGTTTATACATAAAAAAGGACATACTTTAAGTTTATAAGGATTGGTCAATAACAAAGTTTAGCAACACATAAGAGTTCCAAAGGTGGGACACATGGGCTTAACAAGCATTGATTGTGAGCATCCCCATGCCAGTGAGGATGGGTCTAACATCCTATCAGATGTCTATATTCCGAACAGACCCCCCCCACCATGACAATGAGGAGGGGCTTAACATCTTATCAGATGTTTGCATTCTGAACATCCCCCTTCATGCAAATAAAAATGGGTCTAACATTCTATCAGATGTCTTCATTCTGAGGAGGTGACAGGCCAATCAGGTTGAATTGGGTTGTCCCACTGTACCCCCTCTGTAACAGTATTTATAGTAGCATCACGATCATAGAAAGTTTAGATGTAAGAACTGAATGTGAAAAAGTCCTTCAAACAGCACAGCGAATCTAGCTTGGATGAAGTACTATAACGACACTTTAGTTCCTAACTGATGACATCCTGCAAAACACTGACAGTTGTCTCCTTACAGGTGCCCTATTTATAGACCTGACAAAGGCATTTGACCTCACTGACTATTATCTTCACCTAACCAAAATAACTGAAATTGGTATAATCTAGACAGCCTTCTTTGTTTTAAAACCTCTGCAATGACAGATGCCTCGCGGTTAAAATATGCTTCTCACAATCAGAATCTGCATATATTATCAAATGTGTACCCCAAGGATCCAGTCTTGTTCCCTCTGCTTCTCCATAACACCTATGTGGCATGGAATGCTGCACCTCTTATAGCCTGCATACATCTATGCATTCCAGAGAATTTTCTGAAAAATCAACTTAAAAAAAGTGTAATATAATCAAGGCTGTTCTACTGCTGGACATCCTAGATTGACAACCTTAGTGATATTTTATTAATAAATCCTAGCAATTTCTATTTTTGGCTATTATAAGCTCTTAAGTCACTTAGTTAAAATGTCAGACTCAAGAAGGTCTGGTCACAATAAGAAGTTATGGATGTTAATTGGAAGTATATGAAAAAGCACTGTAGGCTTGAATGAGTTAACACACTTTCTTATGACCTCAATTTCCCACACATCCCCTATGTAGATGACCCGACCATTTACCAATCAAGTCACTCATACCAGCATTCAGTCCAACTTACATGAGCCCCACCAATGGCTCATAAACCATAAACTACTTCTCAACCTCCCAAGAGCAAAACAATACTTTTTGGAAAATTTACCAAGCACCTGACACTTTAACTATGCCTGACTTACACAACTATGCCTTAGAAGCAGCCTTTACCTTCATATACTTAGGATTATGGGTTTCTCAGTCTCTAAACATCCATTAACACACAGCTAGAGTGAGGGCAGAAATAAATTTCCTCCTGTTCTGTGTCAAAAAGATATTCCCTTTTCTATCACAACAAGCCATCATCAAAGGAGTTCTTCTTTCTCAGCTACCTATTTTCACATATACCTCCAAGACAAGCACAATTACACTCCTATCTCCAACAGCATCTGCCGATTCATTAAAAACTTACTCTTTCATGATTATCACTTTGTTACATCCTAGAAAAAGCTAAATGGCTACCCATAAAACAAAGATCTAATCTACCTACTCTAAGGACCCAGCTCTACAAACTACCCCAACTCCAGACATTTAATCTTCTTGTAGCTAAACATCATGGACAATCCTCATACAGCCTGATAAACTATTCACAAGCTACACCAACTCCACAACACTGCACATGCATTCTCCTCTCAGACCTCTAATCTTTGGCAAGTTCTCTCAACACTTAGTCCAAAGTGAGACTGCAACTCAAAAAGCACTTCTTCATCCAAGCCAAATGTTCCTGCTTCAGCACTAGACAGATCACCTAACACACTATCTCTATCTCCTTTCCACTTCTATTCTCCACTCACAGAATTATTAAAGTTTGACCCACTGTAGAAACTAATGCATATATTGTATATTACACTCTGCTTGTTTACTAAAATGTACATCTACAGTTGTAATTTGTAGTCAGTCTGAGCTGTTACTTACATTTCTGCCTTTGTGTTTGTGAAATGTTTTACATTTCACTCAAGCTGAGCCTGAAATTGATCAGAGTTGATCAGTGGACTACCCTGGTTAACAAACAAAAGTAACTAGCTAACTAACTTACTTACTAATTAAATAGCCTGGGTTGCCCATCAGGTAAATTGTGTCCATAGCAAAGTACTTATCTGTGGTCCTGCTGCTTCAGCACCAAAGTATTCAGCCCTTACAAAACAATATTGGTTATCCAGACTTCTTCAAGTGTGACACCAGCCGTTCATCTATCTTTTGGCATGACACTGATCAGTTATCCTTTATTACGTTATGGCAGCACTCTTCTGCCCTTCCTTGGATATGATGCTAGTTATTCATCTTTTCTGGAATATTGCATCAATCATTCATCCTTTTTTGGATATGGTACTGTCATCCATTATTCAAGGGATGCAGATTTGGGCATGCATTCTTACTGGCATATGCACATGGTCATCTGACATTCCATCAAAGTTCATCCTTCTTATTGTGGATGTTAGGCCTTCTGTCATGTTTGCATTTCCCATCAGGTTTGTATGCCAACTCCCTCATCAGCTGTGTACTTTACTGGTTCTATTTTTGAAGTAATTGAGCCTGTCTGCCATTTGCCAGCCATATAGCCATAAGTTAGTATGTGCAGTCCAGTACTAAAATATCTAGTTCTCTTCTCATTGATACATTTACATGGCTTGTTGTGTACTGCTCTTCATGCATCATATTTTAGTCCAGACTGTGTTTTGATATGAAAAAAAGAAAATGTTTTTGAGGTAAACACCTTAACCATTATACCACTCCCCAACATTAAAGTTGTGTACCTTATGCTGCAACAGATTTTGGTTGGGGCTTTTACCTTAATTTTCTTGAATGCATGAACAAATCTTTCTACTGACCCATCCTCTTAACCTGTTCCAGACTGTCCATTGGCCTCCCTTGGCAGCTCACTGACTCATTCTTTCTCCCATCTTGCCTGTAGCCAGTTGCAAGCAGTAGTGGTTTCCTCTTTTGGGTAGAAATCTTGTATACAGACAATGGGGATGAAAGTCAGGTACCAGTAGGCCATTGTATATGGCTGCCTCAGATTTGTAAAACATCTATTTCTCTGCACTCACCTGCTCATCAGCAGCTGATATGCAATATCTGCATCATTGGAACTGAATGTCAGTGCGCTTCCATAATGCTGTGTCCCGTCCTCATCTACGAGGTAATGAGATCTCTGGTAGACCGTCACTCCCAGAGCTTTGTGCATTGCAGAGCCATTCCTCTTAGCCTCTTGCAAATAGGTGCTCCAGAGACATTGTTATATTCAGCCTTCTTACCATTATGGGAATCTGGCCATTGGCCACTCACTCCCCATTTTCTAACAAATTCCTCTGGCACATGATTACACTACTCAAGCCCAGATCACGAATGCTACACAGAGGTCTCCATCCCTTTATGTCATGCAGCCAATAATTTTCTGCTAACTTTTTTATTTTGAAAAAAGGTTCTTCATCTTCAGTAAACACATACTTGTGCACACAGATGCCCCAACTTCAAGTTAGTGGGTCTGGCACTTGAAGATTCAGGTAGGGAAGGGGAGGAGAGAAGGAGGGGCAAACACCAGCTCTCCTACCCTGGGGGAGGGGCTGTTGGTCTGGTGGCTGTTTTGCTATATGCAAGCAGAGACTTGCAGGCTAAAACGATTGTAACTAGTGATGTGAGTTTAGTCTACCAAGTGGTGATGGCAACCATCATTAGCATGTGTGTGTGGGAACACATGTGTAAGGGGGAGGGCATAGTTGACTCTGGTAGAGATGTAGGTCCTGACTTCTGCCACCAAGGGATAGCTTCCTCAGTGGACAGCATTTATCCTCTGGGAAATGAATAGACAGAATAATCATGAGGAGATAATGGTGGGCAAGCTGTGTGTGTGTGTGTGTGGGGGGGGGATATAAATGATACAAAAACATACTTATACACTTCTTCAGGGAATGCACCCATACTGGTTAACATATATTCAGGGAGTCAAAACAGAGTAGTTTGCACACATTATTCATGAGGTACTGATCAGATACATCTTTAAGAGAGCTTAGTATAGTAAGAGCTGTATGTCACGTGACACTGCCTGTCTTGGAATTGTTTATAAACTGTGATGATGTCATTCCTGGAGTCAGGACTTTGACCTGTGAATGCCTGTTCCATTTGCATAACCTGTACATCACTAGTAACCATGTTTAAGTTACAGATACAGCACAGTGTCAGAAGACACTGTATACTACAAATAGTGCCAGATTAAGCTTATTTCTGACAGGAGTTTTATTCAGCTCAATACCAGAAGCTGTATTGTTATGTTTTGAAGTAGACTCCTTGTACGCTTTGTCTTACATGAATGTTCAGTCATAGTGGTCAAGAAAGCCTTAAAACTCAAAATGAAAATATTTAAGAAGTTTGATTTCACAATTTTTGAATGTTTAATAAAAAAAAACACCTTCATTTACAGTTAGTCTTGCTCCCACTTTTAAACCTTGTTCTCGCTTTTATCTTTATTTCATTTTCACTCCACTCTGCCACTAAATTATTCCCACATGACACAGTTTCATGTTTTGCTTGAGCTGTCTTCTCTGCAACCTACTGCAGCTTTAAACCCATATGAAAATGTATCTGAAAACTGGGAGCTATGGATTCAACATTTTGAGCTGTATCTCTCTAATGAGGTGGACATATCGACAAATCAGAACATAATCAATGTGTTATGTTCCTTCATGAAGCAGAGAAAGTAGACACAACATTTAACACTTCATAGGAAGAAAGAAGAAAGACTTACATGCTTACAGTAAATGTACAGCATATTTTAAGACAAAAAAGAATTTACCATCTATGAGGCCTTGACTGGGGTCTGGTAGTTTGCAGGACCCGAATATTGGCTTTCTGCAACTTATTGGCTCCTCTTTTGCATCAGTGTTTTCAGCAGTTCAGTGTTGGGGACAAGGATGAAGCAAGAGAGGTCTATAATAAGGCTTTGACTACTTTTCTTGGTCTTCTGTTCCACGGCTGTTCATGCCTTGTCTACTTAGTGCCACGTGAGCCACATCATGATCCTGAGCTCTTTGCTGAGTAGAACGGGATAGTGGCTTAAGTGCAAAATGCATTACATCATCTGTTTTTTTTTCAGTTTATCAGGAAGAGGTTTTGCAGAAGAAAATTTTGCTTGTCTTTGGAGATTTCCATAGTAATGAACTGACTAGTATTACTTTTCTGTCTTGTCACTTGGAAGTTTTTTTTTGGTTGAAGAATGTGAGTTGGCTGCTCAGAACTTTTCTTCCAAGCTTGTTTTGGTCAGTCAGGTATTGGTCCATACGCATTCTAACATGGATGTTATGTGGCCCTGGGGAAGAATTACTGTCTTATTAATGGTTCTCATTTATTTTTCTTGATTATGATGACTTTGTTGTTGTAGGTTCTAGAATGTATATAACAACTTGTAGACTGAATCCATACTCTGCCAAGCTTGTTATTTCATGCCCGAATGTGCTAGTCTTTTTTTTAACCAGATCACAATATCTTTTCTTAGGGATGGTATTTTTCCATCAAACCTATAGGAAGCCTTGCCAGCTTTGTCCTTAAGAAGGCTGGTTTAGATATAGATGATATGGATAATTACAAACCCGTATTAAGATCTTTCATTTTCAGTAAAGTCTTGACAAGGTTGCATATAGACAACTAGATTTGTGTTTTGAGTAACAGTAACCAATATGATCCCATCCAGTCTATTTTTTGGTCAAGACATGCTACAGTGATGGCCCTTCCTAGGATCTGTAATGTCATTATTCTGATGAGAAACCAACTTTGTTGCTCTGTCCTGGTCTTTTTAGATGCATTTGAAGCATTTAACTTTTTGACCCAAGGATCCTGCTGTAGTATTTGAACTATTACTGCAACATCACATGTTGTCTTAGAACTGTTTAACTTCTACTATCTGGATGTACTCAGACAGTAGTGTTGGGTGTTCATTCCCCATCTTCCTGCTTTCTGACTTATGCCACAAAGTTCAGATCAGGAACCATTGTTTCCTGTGTCTATGCTTCCACATTAGGAGATGGTATTCAAGAAAGGGGCATACAGTACCATTAAAATAAAGAGCAAAGGGCCACAGAGCCAAAGGCAAACCAAAACTTTAATGTGTGAGCGCTTTCGTTCACTCAAATCAAATGAACTTCTTCAGACAAATTCAAACAGTAAAACCCCTCCTTATATAACCATGAAATTACATCACCAATAAAATGTATTGCATCACAAGTTTAAAACTGGTTGTTAAAAGGCATATAAATATTTATACAGATATTTACGTATACTTTAAAAGAATTTTTAAAGCACAAAGTGAAGCATTATTAATATATAAAAACAGTCAAAAAGGTGCATCCATACAAACCTGTAAGTACATAAAATATTGTCTTATAAGAACATTCTAGACTGAATTTCATAAATTCATTCCACGTAATAAACTTTAAAGCTTGAGTAAGTTGTTATGCTGATGACGTACAGATGTAGCTCTTCTGTCCTCAAGAATCTGTGTAAGCCTTAAATAAATTAGCTGTGGAATTAGAATACATGCATAATAGTATGGTTAATAATCTGCTTAACTACAGAATCTCTAAGATGATTGCCATGGCCATTCATGCTTTTGTTGTAATTCATCTACTCCAGTGATGCCCCCTGATATTATTTACAGCAGTGACCAGCTAGATTTCATGTCAGCTCGGCAGAATTGTGGGGTAACTTTTGCTGAGTGGCTCACTCTTAATTACCAGGTGTCTGCTCTTGTCATGTCCTCTTGTTTTCATCTGGGGCATATCTTATTAAACACTTTATTCATTTGTTGATCTATAAGCCATGGATTCCTAATGGGTAGGATTGTATATGTTAGCTATGCTCATTATTTTATGTGTATGTGTTGTTTTACTTTCTGTTTGTAATCTCAAGAAGGAACTGATGCACAAAATTTTGTTTAGGCTACATGTGTGTGGTCTTAAATGACAATAAAGTTTACCTTGAATCTTTCAATCCTGAATGATTCATTTACTTTAATACCTTGTACTTGCGGCTTCAGGACTAAGAGCTAGTCTGACTGAAGTTGGGGCAAAACTCCACACGTTGGCTATTGACAGGGTATCTTGATGGAGAGATATTGTGCTGATTCTGCAGATTCTGCACACTGGCTGCCACTGCAGTCATTTATCTCTTACTAGCTCTGGTTCCAGTTCATCTATCACTTTGTGACCTGAATCCCTCTATCTTTAGGAGCGTCTGGCCTGGTATAGCCTTACTCATGCACTGTAGTCCTTTACTCTGAGGATGTTGGAGGTCCCAGGAGTCTAAATAGAGTCATCTTATGAATACTTCATTTGTATTTCAATAGTCATTCATTTGGAACCTCTTACCAGTATGGTTAAGGATATACCTTGTGCTCACCAGCTTTAAATGATCCCTGAAGTCTTATTTCTTGGGTTCCACATATGGAGTATGAAAGTGGCCTTCGGCATCATACTGTATTTCCTTTATTTATTCATGTAATGTTTACTATTGTATTAATATTTAAAAAAAATCTGTGATTTTATTGTATTGGAACTTAAGTTGTAAGGATTTAAATAAATTTGAACTTGAATGTTTTTGTTAACTAGAAGTCAAGGGGCCCAAGGATAACTGTATAAATATGTGACTAGGCTTAAATATAGGGTGCAAGACTGTGGTTTTGCTAATTTAAGTATTTCTATAATTGGCAATAGACTTGTGTATGGAATCAGAAATGATAATGTCAGAGGCAGACTGCTAAGGGAAAGATATCTGATACTAGAAAAAAATAGGTGTATGTAAAGTGAATAGACTGTCTAATATTTGGCTCTAAAATATGACTGCAGAGCTAGAAATATGTAAAATTAATGCTGTGAGTACAAAATGGAGCAGGACAAAGTTTAAATATGATAAACATGCTAAAAATAATGATAGCAAGCACAAACGAACAAATGATTATCAGCTACTGGTTATTCAGAAAAATCTTGGAAATATCTTAAACAAGTATCGGGCCACATATGAAAAAAAAAATCAACACCATAGTACAGTGAAAGGAGTTAACAAAAAAAATCAACAAAAATGGAGTGCAGGAAGATGTAAAACGCCAACAAACCAATTTAAACTGTTGCAAGTAAAATCGAAATATTTTAATAATAAAACGAAAAAAGTGCTTTTGTCTCCACATTAGGAGACTTTATCAAGTTTAAATATAAAACAAACTGACACCATTTAAAAATAAAACATGCCCACACTGTAACCCAATCAAAAAGGGTCACCAATGAATACATGAATAAATTAATACATGAATAAATTAACCAACGTCAGCCTACATAACATTCAAGGTGAACCTTTTTTTAAAATTAAAGCAATACAAGCCTATATGAATGAACCCTATAAGTAACGTGCTTGGCAAAAAAGAAATATCACTAAAAAATGCCGCTAATAAGACAAATTTACATACATGCATTAGCTAAAAGTAGATTTAAAACTCGAAAATGCCCTAAAAAAATTAACATAAATGTGCAATGCATAGAAATGCATCTATACAAAACTGAATACAACATGAAATCTCACTCTACTGTGCAACATAAATGCGTCCGTGTGAGATTCATGTATAAAATTCAAATATATTAAACTTATATTATGCCTCTAAAAGGGGGACATACTCAGGACCGGGAACAGTAAATAAAAAATCTACGCTAAATCATTACATAATGATATAAATACCAATGTACAATTCATCAGAATTAATACAATATACAACACTTATGCAGGTAAAAGTGTGCATAATTAAAATTAATAAATAAATGCAAGAATATGTACAATAAATATATATAATTAACCACACAAATATATATATTTCATAAGAAACTGTTAATCTACCAAAAACATATATATATGTACCTGTGATATATTACTAACAGAATTCTATGTAGTACCATACATAAACAACAAATATTTATATCTCCAAAGATCTCAATTTTAAAAACCAAGTAATAGAGAATGACTTGTTTAGACCTGGTTATTGCATGGTGTTAGTCCTAAGCTACCATAAAGCTTCACTTCTCTCCAATAGGAATGGCCAGGGACCACCTCTTGGATTATATTCAAAAGGTTCAATCACAATAAATTTAAAACTATGACTAACATACTGTGCACAATGCTTGGCCAAGGCATTGGACTCTTTTTTTCAATCTTATGTCCCTCAGATGCTCATAAATGCGACTCCTTAATTTCCTCACAGTTTTCCCTATATAAAAACAGGGACATTTTGAGCAAAAGGCACAGTAAACTCTTTCAGTTTGACAATTGCAATTTTTTCTTTAAACATACTTTAACATCATTAATTTTATAGGTAGAAGCTTCAAAAATATAATTACAATAGTTACATGAACCACACTTTTTCATGGTACCCTTACTCAATTTGTAACTACCATTTTCAAACATATTCTTAAGAGAATGACCCTTCCTATATGCAGTTAAAGGTTTTTCACCCACACATTGCTTAACATCACTACAAGAGGACAAAATGACCCACTTTTTTAATAAAATATCCACAATGTCCTTGCTTTCCAAACTATAAGTCATAATGAAAGCTGAATGAAAATTGGGTCCATTATTTCCATTTTGTGTGCACAAAATAGGCATTTCATAATCCCCTGTTGGCAGCAATGTGTCCAGATTATTGTTATTCGTAATACTGGGAGATGTCACATTATCCCAGGCCAAAATTGTACAAAAAAGCCCCTTTCCCTTTTGTTGATAACCTCCAACATAAGAGTATTCACCAACTCAAAGGGATAGTCTCTTTTCAAAAACATATTTTTCAAAAGCTCACATTCAGAAAGAAAGGACTCAAAATGTGAAACCATACGGGCTGCTCTTACAAAATGACCCTTCACCACCCCTCTCTTCTGCCTATAAGGGTGGAAACTATCAAAATGCAAGAAGCTATTTGAATATGTCTCCTTACGATGAATCTCAGAAACATATTTCCTTAATACATAATCCTTTTGTAACCTAACATCAAGATAATTAATTTTGTCAACACCAATTGTATATGTAAAGTCCAAAAAGTATATTGAATCATTAATATAAGCCAAGAATTCATTAATTATCTGCTCAGATCCGTCCCAAAAAATAAATATATCATCCAAAAATCTTATATACATTTTACAGTAATTATAAAAAAGTGAGTTAAAGAGAAACTTCTTCTCCCACTGTAACATAATGTTGGCATAAAATCCCCCACAAGGGGAACCCATAACTAAGCCAACATCCTGGCTGAAATATTCTTTCTCAAAATATATACAATTATTTTTCAGGATTAGATTAAGTAATTGTTCATAAACATTAATACAAGGCTGAGACACCTTTTTCTAATAAGAATTCACAAAACCACTCAACCCCAATATCATGGGGGGTAGATGTATACAAGTCTTTAACATCTATAGTAATAAATAAGCCGGTGTCCAAAAAATCCATGCTGTTAATCCTGTGTAAGAAATCCCACGAATCCTTGCATAATTTTACTTCTTCAGAAACCAGGGCTTTTAATCTAATATCCAAGAACCTAGCAAGGAGATAAGTAATGGACCCTCTACCATTCACAATGGGGTGCATAGGAGGGTTAGAAATGTTCTTATGGATTTTGGGCAAACCAAAAATTCAAGGAATCTTTGGATGGGCCACCGACAAAAAATTATATTCATCAATAGAGATAGAACCATCTATGAACAAATCTTTCAGTTCATTCCTGATCTTGTTATAACAACCATTAAGTTCATTTAATGATATCCTTTTGTAAGCAACCCCATCCAAAATCAACTTCATTCTTGTATTGTAATCATATACATCCATAAGTACTATCCTTCACCCTTATC
This sequence comes from Protopterus annectens, assembly GCF_019279795.1. Lineage (NCBI taxonomy): Eukaryota > Metazoa > Chordata > Ceratodontiformes > Protopteridae > Protopterus > Protopterus annectens. Next base: position 330,165,855 of record NC_056732.1, read on the forward strand.
AGGTTTTAAAATCTTAACAGCTTTATTGTTTCTCAAACTGAATAAGCCTTCAGTCTCAGCTTCACTTAAATTCATATGACATACTTTTCTCCGAATATTTTGTACATCAATTTCACAAAGTTGTTCAAACACCAAAATAGAGGGATGAGCAGGTGGATTATAAGTGCTAGATTTACATAATGGATTACTAACAGATTCAACAGACTTAAATAAAACATTAAGGTTTAGCTTTCTAATAAACTGTTTTAAATCAATCAGTGTCTGAGCTAAATCAAAATTCTTGAAAGTAACAAAAGTCAAACCTTTGCTAATAAATCACATATATGAACATCAATATTCATGGCAGAGTAGTTGAAAACATTAAAATCACCACTAGAATTCTTAAATACACTGCAATTTTCAAAATCATGTTCAATAAGTACTAATTCCACCCCTGACGACCTCCCCCTCCCCCCTTCCCTCCTATAATTTGACTGACCTCCCCACCCTCCATTCATTGAAAATGTCCCCTGGGCCTGATTGTTTTGGTTGTTGTGGTTGTTCCTGTCTCTCAACCTCTCTGATCTCCTTAAAGAAGGACAATTTTCTTGGTCTAAAAAAGACTCTTGACTATTCAGAGGTAAAGCATTTCTATTCATATCAGCATCATTCTTCCAAACTTGTGACCTAGCTGGTAGAGGACAGGCCATATTAGCATCATATTGCGCCTTGTCTCTTTCAATCTTTTTCATTTTCCTAGCTTTAATGGACACATCTTCTTGTTCAATACTTCTAAAAATGCGCTTGTAGTCAAAAATATTGCCCTTATGCACAATATCTTGAGTAACCTTAGTATCCAATTCAGTTGCGCCCCTAGTCAGTTCAGCTAATAAAATGTCATTATGTTTGACCACAAGCTCCATATACTTGGAGCCATGGCGGTCAAACATAACAAGACGCTCTTTGTGCAAAACAGAATTAGCCATCATGCCAGTAGGAAAGTGCCACATACGCAATCCTTTTGGTACAAGTCTCAACCTCAGACATTCCCTAAAATAGGCATTGTCCAACTGTAATTTCTTTATTTTCAACAATGTATGATCCATCTTCCGCAAATTATTTGTATAAGAAGATGCATTTATATTACCACCTGTAGAAAAAGCCAAACTCTATCCCAACCATTCATTCATATTAAAAGGAACATTTGCTGTATTCCTTACTGTATCCCTTCGAGTGATTTGCCCCACAGTAGTGGTACTGGTTTGTGAACGTTGGTCCAAACGGTTCTCGCCCACTCCAGCAGCATTATTTAAACCTCCTCCATGCAGGAGGTTACCAGGCATGTCACCGTTCACTAACCCATGACTGTCTGTGTTGAAATCCGCATTTTCAACACCTAACAGGTTTTGAATGGAGCTCTCGCCAACATGAACAGATGCAGTAGTGAGCACTTCCTGATCTCATCCTCCATTCACAGCTGACGTCATCTGGGCATGCTCAATACAATCCATTCTCTGAGAAATCCTCTCAAGCTCAGCTAAAATCCACTCAACTGATTCATCAAGCGGCGAGGAAAATAAAGGTTGCTGCAAATCCATCCCCTGTACCTCTGAGGCCATAGAAAACCAATAAAATATATAAGAGACAAACAAAATAAAAATCAACAAAGACAGAGTGCAGGAAGATGTAAACTGCCAACAAACCAATTTAAACTGTTGCAAGTAAAAGCAAAATATTTTAATAATAAAACAAAAAAGAAAAAAAAGAAAGAAACAAGCGCTTTCATCTCCACATTAGTTACTTGCAACAGTTTAAATTGGTTTGTTGGTGTTTTACATCTTCCTGCACTCCCCTGCACTCCGTTTTTGTTGATTTTTATTTTGTTTGTCTCTTATATATTTTAAAGGAGCGAACAGCTATAACTAAGCAGAACACTGCAAGTCCTACAGCTTCTCCTTCATATAGGAAACCATTAATTCACTCAATTCCTCCAGTAATCTCTAAACGTCACAAAATAATCCTACATCAATCCCACCCTACCTTCTCGATGAATATACATCTACCTTTTGCTTTACGGAAATTTTTGTAAAATAATCAAAAAAGCTCAATAAAAAAGCATAAACAATCTAAGCTCTACGCTTTCTTTCTTTCTAAAGCAGCTAACTTCTTGATGAATATGCAGCTACTTTTTACTACTAGGGAAATCTTTGTAAAATAATCAGAAAAGCTTACTAAAAAAAATGTAAGCAATTTTTGTCTAAACAATTTCAGCTGTACCCTAACTTTTTTTTTCTTTTTAAAGCAGCTAACTATATAACTAAATCTCTTGCATACGTGTACAACTTATCAAGCACTACTGGGATACTCCCTCCAGTTGTAAACATTCCATTGTCATTCCCATTCCCAACCTAAGGTCCATAAGGACATGTGGCCTATCTCAACTCTCTGCCCTCAAAATAAAGAATTTGAAAAACTTCTTTTCAAACAGCTACTTAGGCACATACATGACCTTTTATCAGGCAAACAACATGGATTCAGAAATGTATTCAGCACAACAACTGCACTGCTCACTGCAATTAACTTTATATACTGTAACATCAGTATGGGCCTCATCACTGCAGGTATTTTTGTAGTTATGACTAGAGCAGTTGAAACTGTTAATCACAATATTCTTCTCCCAAAGCATGCTAAAGTTAACTTTGGCCCCAATACCATCAAATGATTCCAGAGTTATCTAGAAAACAGAACTTTCCAGGTTCATTTGAACAGCCATCTACTCACAGTTGGTACACTTAACACAGGGGATCTTCAAGTTTCAATCCTAGGTCCCCTACCCTTCTCTTTATTCAACCGTGACCTGACTGGCAATCATCCATTATTAAACATTATTAAACATTATGCTATATGCCGATGACATTCTAATACGTCAAGTTAATAGATGCCCTTTCAATCTGCAATCTTATCTGCAGCTCTCTTTCTCTAATCTAGGCCAATGGGCCTCTAGTAACAAACTGTTGATAAACCATAAAAAGACAGTGTTATGATATTTTCATCTCCTAACAAACTGCCACAACTACCAACAATTACGAAATCAGACAATTATAATAACATCATACCCATAGTAACAGAATACAAATACTTAAGTCTTACCCTTGATTGCATTCTTAGCTTCTCCTACACAGATACTATTGTGAATAAAGTCCTTTATTAAATGAAGAAATGCTACAGAATCTCCCTACTCCTTTCTCCTGTAGCTAAATTGTCCCCAGCTAAGAATGTTCTTTTTCTAAGCTTGAATATAGTATTCATCCTAAAACACACAAAGACACTGAAACAAATATATTCATCCTAAAACACACAAAGACCATAGATCACTGAAAAAATATATTCATCCTAAAACACACAAAGACCATAGATCACTGAAAAAATAATCTGCAGATTAGCCCTTCTTTCAGAAGCCACTCTCCATTGTCTTCTTCTACCGAAACTAAAGTGGCAAGTAACAGTGCAAGTAACTGAATGATCCACCTATTTACCGAGTTCTTAATGTTTAAACTAGTAAATGAAGGATAGTGCCATCGCATCAAAAAAGTCATCTCATCAAGAGAACCAACATACTCCTAAGAAACCCCCCAAACACATGTCATTGAGAAGACTATTCTTTACAACGGCTGTAGGTGAATGAGCCTTCCCCAGATCTGACCTGCTACGTGCAGTAATCTCCCTCCTGATTTATGAGGTAAAGCTACCTTCAACAGCTTCTGAATAGCTCTTTCAGAACAACTCATAATAATTCTGCAGGTAAATGCTTTATAGACAAAAGGTGACATCTCCGCTATGTACTACTGTCTGTCCAGCTTGTTAAGCTTATTCATATAGTGACTGTATTAAGCAGACCATACCTATGGGAGGGTAGTAAGAACAATTTCAGGGACCTGGATGTATTATACGAGTTGTTTCTCAACTACTTGTCTCTGCCAAAAAAAAAAAAAAAAAATCAAAGAATATAAACATGTACCCAAAATGACTATGACTTTTCATCTACCTTCTGATGCCATTTTTTTAGGCTGACCGGGTATTGCCAAATGATATAATCTCTTAATAACAGCTTATTTTCCATAGAGATGAACTGTCAGTGTGCCAAGGTTCATTGTTTGAAGTGTGATGGTGTCTATGCACCTAAGACATAATATGCTTAGTAGAATCAATAAATCACATCAGAGAATGAAATAGCAAATGAAGAGCTCAAGTATGTTTTCTATAAGCCTGGTATACCATACCAAATGGAACAAATGATCAGAAACTATGAGATTTGTAATGTATAAAGAAATCAGAACTGGAAAGAAGAACCTTTACCTCATGAAATTCCATCTTTACCCTGGATGAAAGCTGGTGTTGACTTATTTCATCACAAAAATATGAGTTTGTTAATGTGTGTTTATTGTTATTCTTTAGTTTCCCCAAAGTTGTGCAACTAAAACTGAAAATGCAGGTCAAACTATAATAATTGTCCTTAAGTGTATTTTTGTGAAACATACTGTGCAATGTGATATATTGCAAGCTATGCCAGGAGAAGTAGGGCAGGGGATGTATAATATATGCCAGTACAGCTAGCTGGAATTTTGTAAAGAATTATATGTCATTTGTATATCAAACTGATTTGTGCAGATTTGTACAGATGCTTGTTTTGAAAAATGTATTTGTAAAGCTGCTTGTGTTAAAAATGTACCAACAGTGTGTTCTGCTGGACAGAAAAAGAAATATATATGTATTATTGTAACTGTTTAAATGGATGTTTTAACAGTGGATAATGCAAGAGAAGAGGTTAATGTCAATCCACCCAACTTTTAAAATAGTTTGAAATTAAATTACCTTGCTTTAGGTCATAAAGATTATATCTTACAGCTTTCAATGCAGCCAGAGACAAAAAGTCTGTACTAGGAAGCTTTCTGCATTGGCTTTGTGGTGAAGTAATTGCTACTCTGGAAGGATGGAGGTTTGAAATTGTTTTATGACTTCCAGAATCTTCAGCAGATCTTACCAAGGCTCTGTGTGTGTGTGTGTGTGTGTGTGTGTGTGTGTGTGTGTGTGTGTGTGTGTGTGTGTATGTTATTGACACATATGTGCTAATTCCTGACAGCTTCTAGCCAAGGGGGTAGCATGGGAACCAGAAGTCAGATGACAAAATGGATGTGATGTCATTCTGTAATCCATCACTAAAATTATAATTTAATACTAGATAAGTCTCATTGCAGTCTGTTTTTGGAGCCTGACAGAGAAGGACCCCTCACCTACTTCATCTCACCCTGCTCTAGTAAGTGAACCAGGGAATAGTAACTCTTTAGATCATTCAGGCAAATATAGTGAGATTAGTTAAGTACTGTTTTTCTGTATCTGTGTAAATCTATTCATCCGTGTTATTTTAATATTTCCTGTGATTGAATCTCTGTTAATTGTAAGTAGATATTTAGTATTTTCATGTTCTTTTATTATTTATTATTAAATATATTTCAACTTTTCATTGTGGATGGCCCTTAAGAGAATATTTTAACCTTTGAGTGTACTTATATTTATTCGCTGACACTGAGGCCACTACTGAAAGCCTTGCTGTTTAGTCAACATTACCATTTGTATTAATATTAATTCACTCATTATAACTGGGTACCCCTCCTTAGAGTATCTGGCTTTGGAGTTTCTGGTGGCAGTAACTATCTTATAGTCTAGGCAGAAGGGGGCACAACTAGTAAATCTGTGCCAGCCTTTCCCAGGTGTGTGTGTGTGTGTGTGTGTGTGTGTGTGTGTGTGTGTGTGTGTGTGTGTGTGTGTGTGTCTGTGTGTGTGTGTGTGTGTGAGTGACTATGTGTGTGTGTGTGTGTGTGTGTGTGTGTGTGTGTGTGCAAATCACATCTCAAAAAAGGTGTGTGTGTCAGCTGCTGGGAATAGGGACATGAAGCACTGGTTTCATAGAGAGAGTGCTGGAGGACTTGGCTTGGACACTTGGCTGAGGACTTAGCTCTATAGCCGTGCCAGTGGGGAGTCTTACTGGGGACCTGGAGGGAGACAAAAAGAGAAATCCAGACTCCGGACTGTGTGTGTTCCCTGTGTGCTCTTAAGGGAAAATGTGCTTGACACAGAGAACTGCATCTGAAAATAGTTGATGTATACATTTTTGTTCCAAGTGAATGTCCTCCTCCAATGTCAGTGATGAGGATTCAGGCGCCTTGATTACTGGCCCAGAGTGGGGATGTCACACATACAATACCAGAAAAGGTTGCCACTGATAATGAACTACAGGTGTGATGTGAATCTCACCTTTATTCTCCCTTGCGGGTCAGATCTGATCCATCGGCTCTGTCTTGGCCTTTTACAAAAGCTTGAGGCCTTCAGCAAAGCTCATGGGAATTCTACCTTACCCATAATGCAGTTCCCTAACCCCCTCAGATCTTGTTTGCTGCTCAGCAAAAGACATGGTCCTCTTAGGCAGCTCTGGGCTAAGTGACAATTTTTTTTGTATACTTTTGTTATTTTCTCACGTAATTTTTTTTGTAGAATTTAGTTTAACAAATTCCTTACCCCTTTTACATCCATTTTAGTTAGAGGATGATCTTCTGAATGTGAGTGTTTTTCCCCTTTCATACTTCCCCCTCCACACATCCATTTAAGTTAGAGGACATTTATTGCTCAAGTGTTTTTCCCTTTCAACATCTGTTTAAATTAGAGGACATTCATTTCTCTTAACTTGTGTACTTTATTTTCTGTAGCTGGTTAAACTTTTTGTATTATGTCTCAAAGACAAGAAGGAAAACCCTTAGTGTTCATGAAATGTAAACAGTGTGGAAAGAAGATGCCCCTTAGTGAGACACACACTTTGTGTGTACTGCCTGGGGCCTTTACATTTACAAGAGTCATGCTCCATTTGTCATGGATTTAGCATTTAATCAAAGGGCTCTTTTGGAGAATAAGAATAAGCCCATCTTAAAAGGATTGCTTATAACTCCCTTTTCTGAGGCTATTTCTCCAGAGTCCGCAGTTTTGTCTAAATCTTCTAAATCTGACAAGTCACAAAAACAACCTTTTTTGACTCCCAAGAAAACAAAATGTTCCTAAGCTGTCTGCTCCTACAGATTCTTCAGAGCAGCCAGTTACTATCAGATCTGAGAGGTCTTCGGTGCAACTTGAGCCTTCATCTCTGACCTCTTCGGCTCCCACCGAATTTAGATATCAGAGCCATTCTCCATCATTGGAGCTGATACCTTTTCGGCTCCCATCTCCTTGTTTGATGAAGTCCAGGTCTCCTACTTTATCTACATGATCTACCAGGAGTTTATCTGATGATGATGTGGATAGGTTAGTGCAAAGGCCTCTGAAGACACCGGTCTTGGCCAAGTTATTACTGGATCTGAGCCCAAAGGCATCAGATCCAACAAAATCCTCCCCATTGGTGCCTACTCCTCCTCTAATCCGTCCCCTGGTTTCAGAGCTGGAGGATTCAGATGTCCAACTGGTGTCTGTCTCAGATCCTAGACCCATGGATTCCTCAGATCTGATGTCTGTCCTGAGTACTTCTGCTCAGTCAGAGCAGTAGACCTCTAGGAGCTGACACCTCCAGTTGGACCTGGAGAGTGGGTTCAGATCTTACTGAAGCCGATCCTACCTCTGAGGGCTTCAACGTGGGTGAGTTCAGATCCTGCCTCTGTCTCAGAGCTTCCATCTTCTGTGCAGGAGATTCCCTCAGCTGTGACTACCTTTTTGTTGGATCCATAATGACTGCATCCCAGTCTCAGATGCAGTCTACCCAGGGTTTTCCTTCGAGTTCTGGGCCAGTGACTTTACCTTCTCATGTACTACTTCCACAGGACCACAGAGACCCCAGGCTTCAGGATGTCCAGCATGGGGCTCCCCTCATCTGAAACTTCCCCAGATTACCCCACTGAGGACATCCCTTGGAAGAGGACTTGCAAGAGGAAGCATCTTGACTCCCCAGAGGAGTCAGTCACATCTGCTACTGACTTCTATGGTGCAGAAGGGTCCCCATGGTCACCTCCTGAAGATGTCTCCTTCACAGACATCCTGGAAATGTTAAAACAGAGAGGTGACTGGCAGTCCACAACCCCTTCAGCTGAGGAGTCAGTATAGCTGAAGGCTTTCTGGTGTTGCCCTTCCACCTCTTGGGTGACCCCTCCTTCTGATGAACTTATTGATTTAATCTTTCAGAAGGCTTGGGAGACCCCAGACTCCATAGAGCCAACTCCTAGGAGGCCAAATAAATATATCACTGCCCCTATGGGCAAGTCTTTCTTTACTATAGGTGTAGCAGTTGATGCCATGGTCTTGGCAGTGGCCACTAAAAGGGAACAACCTGAAACCAGTTCCTCTATCCATCCCCTGAATAAGGATTTTAGAACCATGGATAGGTAGGGGAAGTGTGTTTTTTCATCAACAACCTTTGCATTATGGTCGCTGAAATACTTGACTCATTTTACTAGGTTACAGAGGGACCTGTTGAAAGAACTGTCAGACTCCCTCCAAGGAACTGTAGCTGATGTGGCAGTAGACAAAGTAACCTCTCCGCTTGCCACCCTGCCATTTGTAAACTTCTCCATGAGACTTATTTCATATGTAGCAGATGGAATGAGTAGGGCAGTGTGTTCAGCCATCTCTCTTTGGAGGCAGGCCTAGGTGCACCTTTGTGATTTTGCAGAACCCTTTAAGTCTTCCTTCATTAATGCCCCCTTTGATGGTTCTTCTCTTTTTGGGCCCAAAGTAAAATAAATGCTCACCAGGTGTGAAAAGGTAGGCAAGACCTTATCTGCCACTGGAGTATGCTTTTCCACACCCACTAGACCCTTTCCCAAAGGTCAAAGAGGTAGTGGAAAGATGTGGTTCAAAAAATCACAAAGGTCTTTCCAAAGCACACAGGGTGAAAATTCCCCTCATGGCAGGGGAGGGCTGCAGAATCAGGGCTCCAGAGAATCCTTCTTTGGTAGGTCTTTTCAGGACTCCTGAATGGGTGCCCAATTATCTGCCTTTGGAGGCAGTTGGGGGACAATTGTCTCTGCACTTTCATACCTGGCTAAAAATAACAGACGACAGATGAGTGCAGAACATAATATCCATGGGTTATGTCAGTCCTTTCTCCTTCCCCACTCTCATAAGCAAATCAGTTCCAGATGTTCCACCCAGTCAAAAGGAACAAGCAACCTTAGAAATTCAAAAATTGCTAAGAAAAAGAGTCATCCAAGAAGTTCCCACAGACCAGAGAGGATTTGGAACTTACTCAAGGTTATTTTTGGTTACAAAGAAAACAGGGGACTGGAGACCCATCTTGGATCTCAGCATTCTAAACAAATCTTTGAAAAAGAGCAAGTTATGGGTGGTGGCACTGCAGTTAATACTTCCTTTTTCAGAAAAAGACAATTGTATGTGCTCTATAGACCTTCAGGATGCGTACTAATATATACGGATGGAAAGGCGATCCAGAAGGCACTTGTGCTTCCGACTAGGAGCCAGTCACTTCCAATTTCGAGCTCTGCTCTTTGCTCTCACTACAGCCCCCAGAGTGTTCACCAAATGCATGCCAATAGTTGCGGCTTACCTGAGACGCCAAGGATTCTGAGTGTTTCCATATCTGGATGGGCATTTTCTGCAGCAGGCTAAGGACTATACCCTACAACTCTGTTCCTCCCTAGGAATTACCATAAATTAGAAAAAAATCTGCTCTAGAGCCATGTCAGAACTTGGTCTTCATAGGAGCATAAATAAGCACCACAAGAATGATAGCAAAACTTTCACAAGACAGAGTGGACGATCTTCAATACTATGTAAGAATGCTGATCAGAAAGAAATGAGCTTCTGCCAAACTAGTTCTCCAAGTACTGGGAAAAATGGCTACCTCAATTCTCCTCATTCCCTTAGCTCGTCTCCACATGAGAATTCTTCAGTTGTTAATTTCGACGCAGTGGTCAATTCTAGAACTTCCAATGACACACAAGGTAATGATAACCAATTCATGCAAGAAGGATCTTAAATTGTGGATTCACTTTCCCATGGTGGCTCAAGGCTGTTCATTTATTCCTCCCCAAACTGAAGCCACGGTGACCACGGACACTTCCCAAATAGGTTGGGGGGCATTATCTGGTGAAGACAGTTCAAGGTATCTGTCATCAATACGAGGCCCATTTGCACATAAATGTCCTGGAGATGCAGGCAGTGCTTTGAGCATTGCAAGCATTTTAATGTACCCACCCTCTGGGAACGATAGCTATTCAATCAGACAACATGTTGGTGGTCTAGTACATAAACAAGTAAGGGGGAACCAGAACTTACTCCCTTTGTCAGGATGCCCTGAGAATCTGGCAATGGGCTACATCTTCCAACCGCTTGATGATAGCAACACACATTCTGGGAAGATCCACCATAATAGGAGACAAATTAAGCAGTGCCAGACTATGGCCTCACAAATGGTCCCTCAGTCAAAAAGTTGCGGAAGAGATCTTACAGAAATGGGGCCAGCCTTGCTGCGACCTTTTCCCTTCACCTACAGATACCAAATGCAGCAAATAATTTGCCTTGATACCCCCTCTGCGGGAGTCTCCAAGGGATGCACTTGCTCATGCTTGGCCTCTGAGACTTCTTTATGCTTTTCCACCATTTCCTCTAATTCCCAAATTTCTGCAGACAGCAAGTTTGTTGAAGACTACAAAATTGCCCCCTATTGGCCTAGGCAAATTTGGTTCCCCTTTCTTTGGCCTCAAGTTCAGGATGAACCATGGATTCTGGACCCTGTTCCAGATCTTCTGACTCACCCGTCAAGGATGGTTCATCCCAATCTAAACAATCTCAAGCTGATATTCCATTGAAAACCAGGTTCCCTTCCCTTTCCTCTCCTGTTAGACACATTTTTTTGTCTTTTCATAAGTCATTGACAAGTAAACTGTACAAAGGAAAATGGAAGAGATGTGTTTCATGGGCTAATTCTAATCAAACAGACCCCTTTACTGTCCCCATTCATTCTATACTAGATTTTTTAGCTAAGCTGTTCAATAAAGGTGCTGCCGCAGCTACTATTAGAGTTCAGTTGGCAGCGATTTCAAACTTTCATATAGGAGAAAATGGATATGGAATCATGTCAAACAGACTTTGCAAAGTATTCTTGAAGGGAACTACAATGCTAAGACCCCCGTACAAAGACCCATCCCCACATTGGGATCTGAAATATATTTTGTCGAATATTATCTGTCCTCCATTTGAACCTTCTGCTACCTGTGACTTGTATCTTTCTTGGAAGATGCTCCTCCTAGTAGCTGTCACCTCAGCAAGGAGAGTTTCAGAATTACAAGCTTTATCGGCTAAGCCACCATATGTGATATTTCATAAACACAGAGTTTCTTTCACACCAACCCCTCCTTTCTCCCCAGAGTTGTATCTGAAAGTAACCTCAATCAGTCTATTGAGCTACCAGTATTCTTTCCAAATTTTCCGAATAAAGGAGAATACTTGTTACATCTACTGGACATTCATAGACAGTTATGTTTTTACCTACGTAGAACTGCAGAACTTAAACAATCAGACCAGCTGCTTGTTTCTTATTCTAATACTAGGAAAGGCCTACTAGTATCTAAGGTTACCTTATCCAAATGGCTTTCTGAATGCATTTCCTTTATTTACAATTCTAAAAACAAAACTCTCACTGCACCTGTCAAAGCTCATTCTACCAGGGCTCTAGCTACTTCTACTTTCCAAGCTAGGCTGTCTCTGGACAATATCTGTGCTGCAGCCACATGGGCAAACCCTTGTACCTTTATCACTCATTATAAAGTAGATTTGACCTCTAGGAGTAGAGCATCCTGTGGTTCTATGGGTCTTAGGAATATTCTCCCGTAAGATCAGGTATCTTGGGACACGGTCCCACAAGTGAGAATAAAGGAGAGATCGACAACATCAGATAAAGAAGTTATGTACTTACCATAACATTCCATGTGTGTTGTCCATCTCCACCTTTATTCTCACAACCCATCCACCATACCCCCTGCCTATGCTCCTGATTGTCCGGGTAGTACTAGTCGGGTATCATTGGACTCTGTAGCCTCAGAAACCACCTTCCTTTTAAGCTATGAATAGCTTACCTCTAATATTTTTTATCATGGACAAACAGGATCTGAGGGAGTTAGGGAACTGCATTATGGGTAAGGTAGAATGCCCACGAGCTTTGCTGAAGGCCTCGAGCTTTTGTAAAAGGCCGAGATGGATACGATGGATCTGATCCAACCCACAAGTGAGAATAAAGGTGGAGATGGACAACACACATGGACTGTTATAGTATGTACATAACTTCTTTTTTATCAGTCAAGAATATCTTCAGGTAATGTTAACAATGTTACCTCAAGTCTCAGATATCCTCAGGGCAATGTACGTATTGTACAACTTGTAAAAAAAAAAGTTGATGAACAGTCAACTTTCCAGTTCCAGTGATCATTGCATATTCATCTTGGAATACTGCAATACTCCACTACCATTACTAGGATTGTCTCTAGCTCCGATTCTAATGAAAGTTGATGTCTAAGGTCAAGGTTAACTTCATTTTTCCTGTTAGTATCAGATAATAAATAATTGGCAGTTTAATAACTACAGAAAAAACAAAGGAAGCAGAACTTTATTTTGACAGAACAACAAAGAATGTGTTTTTTGTTAAAAGAATGGGAAAGAGTAAGCATATTTTGAATAATCTATTTGTTTTGTGTAATGAGATATGACAGAATTTAAAATTTTGGTATATTCACTAGGAATTTATTTTATCAACCACTGTGCTGCTCTTAGACAGCTAAATTGGTTAGAACTTCCTCAACTCCTCTACTTTAGACAATTAACCTTTGCCCACAAAATCCCTCATCAACTTGATAAAGTCCCTTCTCTCCAAAATCTTATCCAACCATATTCCACTTCTAGAGTCCTCCACTCTACTAACAGACTACTCTTGGACACCACAAGAGCTAACAGCTCAGATGGTGACTCACATTTTTCAAACGTCATCTCTAAAATCTGGAATAAACTACCAGCCTCCATTACCTCCAGCTCCTCCACAGCACAGTTTAAAAAAACTTCTTTCAACACACTTGGCCAACTCCTGGCTTTGTACCTGTAATTCTCCAGGCTAAAGCTACATCTGTATATGTAGCCAGCCGCTGCTTACTGACTGCCAACCTACTCTTATCCTTGACACTACTTGTATTGTAAGTCATTCAAAACAAGTTTTTCTGTAATATCATTACCATGATAAAGTATTCACGTGAGTTCTTTATATAACAGAATTGTGTAAATACTGTCTGTGTGCTCATGTTATGACTATGTAAGTTGTTAACTTCTATTAAGTTTGATTTATTCTTTTTGTAATGGAGCTTTTCTCCCCGGGCCTCCGCTGAAAAAGGATGTGTGTCCAGTTGGACTTTCCCTGTAAACAAATGTAAAATAAATAAATATTAAGTTAAGAGTATGTTAAGTATGTTTTTTTTTCAGAATGCCAGACTGGATAATATTTTTCCTCGAACTTTGATATATATTTAAAATATGTGCTGTCCAGAAACATGTACTTTCATGCACCACTGGGATATGTGGCTGCAACTGAACAGGGAGAGGCTACAGTCTGGAATTCATATACAGTTCCCAAAATCATGGTTATACCATTGGTAACAGATCAAGGATTTGGGAATAAAGAAAAGAGGGAAGGTACAGTACTTCAAAAAGCAAGGTTTCTTAGATGATACTATGTACAATATCAGGATAACAAGCTCTATGAAAAAACAAAAAAAAAAGAGAAGCTACCTAACTCAAAAAATCATGAGGTGATGGATTATCTAAATCTGAGCTGATTGACATGAAGCCAGCATCTTCTAACTCTGCCATAAACAACCCACATGGCAATAAACAGAACACTTGTGAATATTTACCCATCTTGAAATCAGTGCTGCCTACTGTTTATAAAGTGACTGATACATTTAAAGACAGTGATATCAGCATGACTGACACTTGTACATGTACATTCTCATGTTTGGGTATAGTGATTAGAAAGCCAATCGGATATTCAGACTGCACATAGCTAGATTAATATAAAGGTACACGTTCAACTTAATTTTCTCTGATCTAAGTTTCACATGACACACATCAGTAGTGCATGGATTTCTTTGGACACTAGGTATAATTGAATGGGATACAGTTCTGATTTTAAAGTAAGAGGGATGTTACATAAGGTAATATGATTATAGCAGTATATCTTATTAATGGAGCTGAGCAGAGCAGGAACTCTGTACCATGCAACAGTACCGATTCTTGTCTCTACAGTAAACTGTAAATGGCGTCAGTCCTGGAGTCTGAAAGGTATGAAGACATAACAACCGTGTGCTTTGCATGTCCTTTCCATTTCATTGTCCTTTTCTTGTATAATAGTATTTTAATTTACTGGTACGGCGTAGTATCAGTAGATGTCTGTTGCAACAGTTTATTTACGTATATGTATCAGAAAATCATAACTGTTGATAACATACAAGAGATAAAGCAATGCATACTTTGTGATCTGTAATTCTTCTAACCAATCTGGAGGGGAAGAAGATAGCTGACTCACCTATCTAATTTTAAAGTGATTTTTGACTACCAGAGGAAAAAAAAAACTGTTTTAACAGGAGTTTGTGTGCAAAGTCATAAATAATAGCTTCCTTTATGCAATAAGTGCCACTACAATGAATGATCACTCATTTCTTATAAAGTAGTTGACTATTTGTGTGTACACCAGGGGTGGCTCATGCTATAGGACTGCAGGACTGCAGCCCTCCCACCTAGAAAACAAAAAAGTAAAGAAACACAAAAACAAAATACAGAAAACATGTTTACAATCGCCACAATTCCCAGAAGTACTCCACGCATGTACACATGCACAGGAGCACTCTCAGACTGCTTTCTCAGCAGTCTAGATAGGGGGAAAGGCATCTCTGCCCCACAGATGCCCAGCAGTCAGTGGTGACATCACAGAATGGAGGCACTCCGGACTGCAGCAGCTGGACCAATCAAGGTGCATTCAACTAGCACAAGGTGCACTGGACCAATCACACTGCAGCTAACATACACAAGACTTCAGTAGCACAGGCTCAATGGATGTGTTATGCTCAGGCTCATCAGCAGAGATGAAGGTGAGCTTCTAGTGTGTGTGTGTGTTTGAAATGCCCCAGTTGCTATATACTGGTGGCTAGAGAGAACACATGGTGGTGTGTTAAGGAATACCTCAGGCTTGAACCCTGTATACAGGTGGCAAGTGCCTGAATTCCCTACCCACCACCATTTGTAAAAAATTTGCAGATTTATGCCTCATATTTGTTCTGTTCCTCATAAAATCTGTGTTTTCTATATTTTTGTTACTCAGTCAGTAGTGCTGTCAGTGGTGCAGGGGTAGCATTGTTGCCTGATAGTTACAGCTGCTCTGGTTTGATTCTTGGCTGGGGTGCTTTCTGTGTGGAATCTGCATATCCTCCCATCTTAGTACAGATTTTTGCCTCATATTTGTTCTGTTCCTCTTAAAATCTGTGGTTTCTGCATTTATGTTTCTGTACACAGTCAGTGGTGCAGTAATAGCATTGTTGCCTGACAACTACCGCTTCTTTGGTTTGATTCTTGGCTGGAATGCCTTCTGTGTGGAGTTGGCATGTCTTCTCATCTTACAAAGACATGTGTCTGGAGTGTTTCTCCTGGGGCTGGTGCTGAAAATTGGCTTTTGTTCCAAGTCGGACTTTCCTGGTTAACAAATGTTAAATAAAAATGACAGGCATTTGAATTTCAGACTTCATATTCTTCAGAAAGTACATGGTAACACAAAACCTTTTATTCTAGCAATTTTCTATGTTTATAAAATGGATATTTGAAATTTGTCCCTATTTTTTGGACTGTATTCCCCCATTATTGACTTCGTCCAGGTTTTTTGTGCTAAGGTTGAGATGTATGGTAGCCATTTAAGTTTCAGTCTTCCTCTTTTTCACAAAACAGCTGATTTGGCATAGTGGTATGTTGCTCTGACTGTTTTGCACAGGTTCCTGGGTTCCAGACTTGGCAGTGATATGTCTGGTGGTAACACGGCATTTTATTCTAGCAACTTTAGCAATGTTTAAAATGTGTCCCTGATTTTGGGGTTTTGTCTCCCCCCCCCAAAAAAAAATGTTGGCTTCCAGATTTCTTGTGCTGTAAAGTTCAGAGATACAGCTGAGTGTTGAGTAGATTTTACAAGGAGCTGAGAACTGCAGGGGAACAAAGGATTAGTGCTGCTTATGCCAAGTCTACTTGTATTGTTAATAGCACAACAGGTAGTGTACTTGCTTTTGATGCAGAAGGCTGTGGGTTCTACTCCCACATTAAATAGATGCATTGCTGATACTGTGCTGTGTTGTAAAGGGGGGGGGGGTGGATGCTTCAGTCCTTTTTGGCGAAGATACCTAGTAACTATCAACCTGTTATCAGTTTGCCATCCATTCCCTATTTCAATATTACTTGCTTATCATTTTTTAATGCAACATAAGCAATTTATTCCTCAAGGGCAACAGACACTTTATTTGTAAATGAAACAATGAAATATATAAAGTTGTTTGCTAGCAGCAACCTCTTCATTAGTTACAGATTTCTTTAATGTGGAATTATTTAGATGACTTTTACTACTTCAGAGATTGTGCATATTAACTGATATTGGCAGACTATAGAAGTCTAAGTAGACTTTTATGATGGAAATGTTCTGAATTGGGCAGTTTTGTCATTATTGGAGCATGCATTTTGTTTCATTGTTTACTGGAAAAATGTTCAAAACAATAAATTTAAAACGCCCTCTAACAACTGTACTGTATTGTACAAGGAATGTAATTTAATACAATCAGGAAGGTGTATCAAAGAGCACGTGTATGTTTCATGTGCAAGGGGCCTATGATTTGAAAACAGCCCAAAGTTAATCTTTATCTGCCACTGGCAAAATGTATTTTCTTCAAATGTGGGTTTCAATGCTGTTTCAATGAATGCGAGTTTCAAGAGCAGAGAAGTTTTAATGACAAGTCTATTTTCATTGTGAGACTGCATCACTTTGTTTAGCCAATATTTATTAGTGTCTGTGCTGTAAAATGCAAAATAAAACTTTCAAATGAAATCCAAATCATTGCAGAAGTAAAGCAGTATGCACATTAGTGTTTATGGTAAATGGGGCAAAATAACCAAGGAATGGGGCATTGGAATGGCTGCAGGGGAGAGGCTCCATTCGATCATGATTTTATGAGGGGGGAAGGGCAGAAAACTCAATACAGCCCCGGCTAAACTATACCTCTCAACTGTCCAGATTTTTGCAGAATTAATAGATTTTTGCTTCTTATTTTTGGTTTGTTCTTCATAAAATTTGTGGTTTTCTGGCAAATCATTTGGGAATGAAGTCACTAAATAATGACAGACATTAAGTTTCAGACGTCGTAACCTTCAGAAAAATGCATGCTAAAGCAAGACCTGTTATTCTATCAACTGTCTGTTATTCTATCAACTGTCTGAAGTTTATACAAGAGCAATTTTTAGTACTGTTTGTATGTTCTCCCAATATATTTGGCCTTGTCCAGATTTCCTGCATTAAGAGGTTGAGAGGTACGTGCAAATAACTCGCTTTATAGAATTAAGAATATCCAAACCTCTCAACTGTCCCCAATTTGGGCTCAAAATGTTGCTCTCCCCCTAATAATCCCTCTGCAAAATAGCAATTTTGGAAGAAAATGTGGAGGGTTTACAATTATAAATAACTGTAATGATTAGAGTTATAGATTACTTTTATTTCAGAAATGCATGTAGATTCTCTAATTTTTGTCAGCTGCTCAAGTTAACAGTACTAATATTAAAAAGGTGCCCCTTCTTTGATAGGTTCCCAGCTGTATTGTGTGTCAGTTTTATATTTTTGCATCACATTTTTGGTCCGTTTTTCATAAAATTGTGGTTTTCTGTCAAATTAGTGGCAAATCATTAAAGACTGAAGTTAGAAAATAATGGCAGACATTTGAGTTTCAGATTTCATACCCTTCAGAAAATTCATACTAAAGAAGACCTACTACTATGCTATTATCTTTCTAAGTTTATAAGAGCAATATTTAAAAATTGTCCTTATTTTTGGGCCTGTGTCCCACTTCTATGTATGGCTTTGTCCCGATTTCTTGCTCTGAGGTTGAGAGGTATGAGTGTCAGAGCCATCACCTTCAACCAGAGACATTTCAAATTGTGACATACTTGTTGCACCCCACTTCCCTATGTAGTGACTCGATGTGTCCAAGCAAGGCAAAGAGCAGTTATGCAGTGTAAGTGTGCAGAGTATTCAAGTACAGCAGTGGCTTTTCATCTGTTCTTGATTTTGCAGAATGTTCTGTTTTTCTGTCATATTTTTATACTGTTGATTTATACTTATTATTATTCAGAAAATGCATGCTGTTGCAGTGCCCTGTTGCTCTATGTTTAGGTAGCAATGCTTTAATGACCATCAGGTAAGCTTGTCAGAGATTGTAAGATGCAAGTAAGTTTTAATAAGCATACTGTTAAAGAATTACCAATATTGAAAGCCTTTTTTGTTGCCATGCAGAGAATATTTACATAACTAGATAACGTGTAAGCTTTGGGTAATGAAATGCATATGACAGTATTTGTAATAAAACAGGATTACAGTATTTTCAGAAGCTCATTACATTTTGTTGGAGACTTGCAGTCATCTTTGCAGGCTTTACCCATAAACTAAACAGAATGCTAATATATTATGTGTGGTCCATAACTTGTGCAGTGATCCTTTAAGCAATTTATCTTGAGCTTGTTTCTTGATTGCTGTTCATTTTTTACTTTGATCATGTCTTCCCCATGAAACAAGTAGATAGCTGTTGTCAGGCAAAAGGTCTTTTTTGGATAAGAAACAATTTTACAAGTGGGGGTATCACAGATTGCTACTTTCAGCATGTTACTTGGTAATTTTATAAAGCTGAATATAAATTATAATTGAAACTGCACTGCAAGGAGAAGTGGTTTGACTTGAGTGCTGCTTGTTTTTTTATACTTGATTTTGACTGGCATTCCAGTAATGTATTTAAAAAGTAATTTATTTTTTCATGCCTCGCAGCCTTTTGTTTCCATCTAGATAGTACATAAATTGTCATGTAGCCAATGCATTGACATCTTTTTTTCTTCTACACTTCATTTTGTCTTGACTGGACTCTCATAATAATGGTTTGTCACGTAGGGCAGCGTATTCAAAGTTCCAGTTGTTGTGGTTTTGGGCATAGCTCCTCCCATTTCGAGTTGGCCCCACCCCTTCCCATTGGCCCCACCCATTCAGCTGTCTTCTGCAGCCCCCCTTTAATTTGAAGTCACCAGCCGCCACTGGTGTACACTTCTTTGAATATATTTTTTACTCTTAAACTCACAAATTCTGTTATGGTTTATTTATTACTATTAGTTTACTTGACTAGACTTTTCTGGTGTAAAATATCCGCCTACAGCTTTCTTAGTTTGGTTTGTTTTAGTCATTACATTAGACTGATTATGTATTCATGTGATTACATTGATTCTACTGTGCTAGGCAAATGTACCTTTCATAGGTAAATTGCTGATAGTGCTGTCCTTTCTGTTATGTTCAGGAACTCAGGAGTAACTAGGGACATTTTCTTGATACTGAAGTAAAAAATATATATCAGTTTTTAACTTAACCCTGTAAGGTTAGGGAATGGAAATAGTTGCTGATACTCTGCTTCTTATTGCTCTTTTTAGTGTCACTAGTGAATTCTATCAGAAAGTGTGTTGTTTCATTTAACATTCCTGGCTAGCAAGTTATTGGGCTTTCTCTTGTTTTCATTTGTCTGCACCTGGTAAGCTCCATGTGCTGTTAACTTACTTTGTCACTCATAATGATGATATCTATCACTTTGAAACTGGATCCTCTTCACAATCTGGCTCAAATGACCGATCTGATGTTGTTAATCTTCTTTCCATTCATCATTGATGGGTTTGTTCCGAGCCCTCGGAACCAAGTCGGCCTAATACCAAACTCGCGCCAGCCAAAAAACTCTTGATCTAAGCTTTTACCTGTAGTGCCCTTCTTCCTGTTACCCCAGATTTCATTTGCCACGTAGCCGTAAAGCCATGTCCAAGCCAAGCTCTCAGCTAAGTGTAAACTTTTGATATTTTTCCTGGATATTGTGTCTACTTTTTATTCCTTGTTGGTATTTTTGATATTTCTTGAATTTTGTAGCTATCTATAGACCCTTTTTACCCCTCTGTTTCTACAGTTTTGGTAATTTTCAGTACCATTGGTAGTACAGCCTTTCTCCCTACCCTTGTGGTATTTCTTAAATACCATCGTTGGTATTTCTCCTTCTTCCTTTTTTCATCCTATCTTTGATATCTATTTAGATATAAATATAGAAGAACTCTTTGCCTTAGTTTCCTATCTGACTTGTTATGTGTATATGTATATTTGTTCATGATGTCTGATTAAAAAGGCAAGTTGGGGTTTAAGCATTGTGCTTCTTGTAAGGGAAAACCACCTAACAGTGACTCCCATGATGACTGTGCTTATTGTCTGGGGGTGCTCCATCTTTCAGAGCAACCCCCTTGTTTGATTTGCCAAAGGTTTAGTCAGCGCACCTTAAATGAGCACAAAAATAAGACTCCAAAGAGACTTGGTTTCTGAATTCTGTGGAACATTTGCAGAACAGGATCTCCAATTCATCCATGAGGCTGCTCTCACATGCAACCGAAGTGGTGGCTAGACCAGCAGGTTCCGGCATAGTTATGAGACGCCATGCCTAGATGTGCTTCTGTAACTTGACAGACCCTTTCAAGTCTTCCTTCCTGAATGCTCCAATCAAAGCATCTTCCCTTTTTGGCCCCAAGGTGAAAGACACCCTGGTCAGGTATGCGAAGGACAGTAAGACCCTGTCTGTCGTAGGTCTACATTTTTCCAGTCCACAACATTCCTTTTCCAGGATCCAGAGGACCAGGAAATGTGGCAAAAGAAATCTCAGGATCCTTTCCATGCCACACATGGTGATGATACTCCCAGGGGCAGAGGGGGTAACAATTCTGGAAAACGCTCTTACCAAGGCAGAAGGGGTCCGCGTAATCAGGGACCCAGGGATTCTTTCTCTGGGCAGCCTTACCAGCACTCCTGAAAAGCAGCCCGATTGCTTTCCTCTGGAAGCAGTCGGGGGACATTTCTCTCTGCACCATGCTGCCTGGCATTCAGTAACGTCCGACCGTTGGGTGCAGAAGATTATAAATGGAGGCTACACCATTCCCCTCATTACTTACCCAAAGCTTCCGACAAAATTTCCCAACATTCCACCCAGTCAAAGGGAAGAAGCAGATGCGGAAATAAACAAGCTGTGTCAAAAAAGAGTCATCCATATAGTTCCACCAGACCAATGCAGATCTGGATTCTACTCGGGATTATTTTTTGTGCCAAAAAAGACAGGGGACTGGAGACAATTTTGGAACTCAGTAATTTGAACAAGTCCGTTGCCCAAATAAAATTCCAGATGGTCACGGTTCAGTCCATTCTCCCTTTTCTAAGGGAAAGCAATTGGATGTGCTCGATAGATCTTGATGACGCGTATTACCACACCAAAATGGACAAATGCTCTAGGAGTCTTCTCCGCTTCTGGCTAGAAGCCAATCACTGCCAATTTTGTGCTCTGCTATTTGGACTCTCTACAGCCCCCAGAGTGTTCACAAAGTGCATGGCAGTGGTCACAGCTCATGTGAGACTGCAAGGATTCCAGGTGTTTCTGTATTTGGACGATTGGCTCCTCACCGCCCCCACCAAGCATCTTCTGGTAGCAGCCCTGCAGTACACTCTTTCCATGGTGAGACTTTTGGGGATAACTATAAACTGGGAGAAATCCAACCTAGCTTCAACCCAGTTCATAGAGTTCATTGGAGCAGTTTTCGACACCTGCTCTTGTCTGGTGTCTGTCCCAGTTCACAGACTTCAGAGTTTGAGGCTCCAGCTCCGGGTGATACTCTGTCGAAACAAAGCCTCAGCAAGGGAGGTTCTTCAGCTTTTAGGATCCATAGCAACTGTCATACCAATAGTGCCTCTTGCGAAACTACACATCCGAATACTTCAATGGCTTTAAAATCACCACCCTCTATGTTTTCAGATTTAGATAACCGATTTTTGCAAACAGGACCACCTTTGGTGGATGAGGCCAGAGACAGAGCTTTGGAGCCGCCCATTCCATCCTCCCCAACTCAAGGCCATTGTGGCCACGGATGCTTCCTGATAGGGTGGGGGGGCATTTTCATGGAAAGACAGTCCAAGGTACATGGTCCACTATGGAGGCCAACCTGCATATCAACATTCTAGAACTGAGAGCGGTGCTGTTAGTGTTGCAAGCATTCCAATCTGTTCTTCCTTCTGGAACAATCACAGTTCAATCAGATAACATGTCAGTGGTCTGGTATATCAACAAGAAAGGAGGAACCAAGTCCTATCCCCTATGTCGAGAGGCCATTAGAATTAGGCAGTGGGCAACCGCTTTCTGATAGCAATGCATATCCCAGGGAATTCCAATTTGATTGCAGACAAGTTGAGCATATGTATTCTCCTGCCTCACGAGTGGTCCCTCAATCCCAACGTAGCAGTGAAAAATTTCAGCCTTTTTGCGACCTATTCGCTTCCCTGTCAAACAACAAATGCAGCAGATATTTTGCCCTATTTCCCCCACAGAGGGAGTCCCAGAGGGATGTTCTGATTTACAATTGGCCCACAGGACTGCTATATGCCTATACCCCCCAGCCCTCTGAGTCCCCAATTCATAAAGAAAGCTATTCGGTTGAAATGCAAAGTGATCCTTATAGCTCCTTTTTGTGCTCGACAGATTTGGTTCCCCTTCCTTCAGCCTCATCTATTATGTTGACTGTTGATTCTGGACCCTTTTCCAGACCTGATTTCTCACCCCCAAGGATTGAATCACCCGAACCTATCCAGTCTCAAGCTGCAGCTTGGTTTCTCCACGTCCGTTAATCGCCAGGCAGGATAACCATCCCTCACCTGTACATGACATTATCCTGGCCTCACACAAACCATCCACCAGAAAACTATATCTAGACAAATGGAAGAGATTCTCTATTTGTTCTAAGAAAAGGAGGCTAGACCCATACTCAGCTCCAGTTACAGCAGTCTTACAATATCTGTCAAAATATTTCGAGGATGGGGCTGCAGCTTCTGCCATAAGAGTACATCTAGTAGCTATTTCTCACTTTCATAATGGTTTTGATAATTCTCCCCTTATCTCTCTTCAGTTATGCAAAACCTTTCTTAAAGGAATCTCACACATTAGGCCTCCAATCAGACAACCTATAGAGCCATGGAACCTCACATTAGTCCTGCAGTCTTTAGCTCAACCTCCTTTTGAGCCTGCAGCAAAGTGTGACTTCAAATTTTTATCTTGGAAGTTCCTTTTCCTGGTACGTATCACATCAGCCAGACAAATTTCAGAGCTTTATGCATTAAAAGGCCCTTTTTAATATTCCACAAGGACAGAGTATCACTCCAGGCAAACCCCTCCTTTCTTCCCAAAGTTATTCCAGATTTTTCCATCAATCATACCATTGACTTGCCAGTATTTTTCCAAATTGTACTAATAAAAGGGAATACTGTCTACACTCTTTGGATGTGCATAGACAACTGAGGTTTTATTTAGACAGAATCAAAGCAGTACGTAAAACTGGCCAACTTTTCATCTCCTTCTCTGGACCTAGAATGGGAAATTCCATCTCCAAGGTGACTTTATCTAAATGGTTAAGGAATTGCATACATTACATCTATTCGCTTGCGAAAAAGCCTATAACACAGAATGCTAAAGCCCACTCTACCAGATCTAAGGCAACTTCTGTAGCCTTCCATTCGAGAGCCTCAATGGATGATATTTGTGCTGCAGCCACATGGGCTACCCCCCACACTTTTATTAATGATTACAAATTGGATGTGGTCTCCAGAGGGAGAGCTGCCTTTGGCTCAATGGTGCTCAGGAACGTTCTTCCATAAGGGCCGCCCAAGGAACACAAGGTAGCTGGGGATTCTGTCCCATCAGTGATGAATGGAAAGAAGATTAACAACATCAGATAAAGAAGTTATGTCTTACCATAACATTCCATCTGTGTTGTTGATCTTCTTTCATTCATCACTTCCCATCCTCCTTCCCCCTTCAAAGGCTCCAGGGGGATACTTTGTGTCCAAGTGGTGAGTTAGGGCATTTGCGCAGAAATGGCCTCTGCTTTACTATTACTAGACAAACTCAATCTGAGGTAACAGGGAGAAGGGCATTATGGGTAAAAGCTTAGCTCAAGAGTTTTTTTGTCTGGTGCGAGCATGGTATTAGGCTGACTCAGTTCCAAGGGCTCAGAACTGAACCCATCAGTGATGAATGAACAAAGATCAACAACACAGATGGAACATTATGGTAAAACATAACTTCTTTTTTGCTTTCTCATAAGTAGCAAGTTTCTTTCTGAACCACAGTCAAATGCCGCTGGCTAACTGCATGAGCATTTGAAGGACCACCATATCAGTTTTTTTGTATTCACCTTAGGTTATCCCATTAACATAAGCTTCTTGAGTGTTCCTGAAAATAAAGAGTAAGTCTTTGTTGCTTTCATTAGTCAGCTCAGCTGAGTCTCTGAGAATGCCACAAACATGACGATGCTAGCAATGTACAACAGCTTTCCATTTACCCTACTGATTGTAGAAATCATTGACCGCTGATATTTTTATATCAGTATATTTTTTCACCTCATACAGCCATTACCCTCAATTTTTCCTTCCTTTATTTACAGTTCTAATTGCTGTCTCACAGCCTCTGTCTCCACACTGAGACTCAGTGCTTCTACTTATCCTGGCCAGAAGACAATGGATGTTTTTTACATTTTAAGCCCAGAGCCCATTGCTGGCCCATGCATATAATACAAATGGATTGTGAGCAGTCTTGGCACAGTCATGCATGTATACAGTCTAAGGATATTGCTAGAGTTGTCATGAGCTATACCATACATACATACAAATATTACAAGCAAGGGCATTAATGCCCTTCTAGCTTGTCAATATACTAAAACCCTGGTTCCCATTAAAAGTGTCCAGGCTGTTCTTAAAAATGTTTAAACTAGTACTTGCTTTAATGTAATTTGGTAGTCTGTTCCATGCATCAGCTACTCTGTCAAAGAACCAATTAGTACATGTCTTATTCCTACAGAATCTTCTACATGGATTGTCTGATGATTCACTTGTACTTTTTGATAACCCCAAATATCCCCCCAGGTAGTTGTCTCTAAATGCCCAATATACCTGAATAAGATCTCCTCTTAGATATCTGTAAAAGACACTGTACAAGTTCAGATATTTTAGTCTTTCATAATAACTTAAATTTTCACATCCATGGATGTCCTTGGTATATTACCACTGAACTCTTTCCAGTTTACTCATGCTTGTTTTTTATAGGGTTTCCATATTGTTATTTCATACTCAAATTTGGGTCTAATGAAACTAACAAACAATGACCTCATCATTTTTGATTCCCTAGACTTTATAAATCTTTTTAAAACAACCTATAGTTCCATAACTCTCATTAACTAATTGGTTGATATGATTAGAAAAACTCATAGCTGGATCTACCCATATACCCAGGTCTTTAAATGAGTCTGCAGTTTCAGTCACTGTGTACTGTATTAAATATTCACCTTTCAATTTATGTCTCTCAAATCTCATATGCTTAGCTTTTGATGTATTTATCAGCATATTATTTTCCTGTGCCCAAATAGTCAATTTAGTCAAGTTATTTTGCAGACATGCCTTATCTGTAACACATGTAATCAGCTTACCCAATTTCAGGACGTCTGCATATAGACTGTAGAACACCTTAGTTGAAAAAGTTAGGTCTGAAAGATATAGTCTAAACAAGTAAGGGTCTAGGACAGTGCCCTGTGAGACACCCTGACTGTAACCAAGAATTTCACCTGTCCAGTTACTGTATGATACTTGCCATGTACTATTTGTAAGCCATACAGCTATCCATCTTATCAAGAGTACATCAATACCTAGTTGTACTAATTTATTGATCAGTGTTTTGTGCATGACCCTGTCAAATGCTGAAGTTAAATCTATATAAATTACATCACAGCACAATTTTTCATTCATAGCTGTTATTATACTATTATAGAACATCATGTTACAGGTGGTAATATATCTGTTTTCAACATATGCATGCTAATATATGCTTTCAAGTCCCATCTTATCCAGTTCTGATAATAACTTATCCAGTATTACCTTCTCCATTATTTTTCCACAACATGAAAGTAGACTTAAGGATCTGTATGTTTGTCCTACTCCCCTTTCCCTTAAAGACAGGTTTAATAAGAGCATGTCTTCAATCTTCAGAAATCTTCCCATATTTATATGACCTAGTGAATACTATTATTTAGTATTTTATTTTATTTCACATTTGTTTTCCAGGATAGTCTGACTGGACAGCAAGTGTCCATTTTCAGCAGAATCCTGGGGAGAAAAGCTCCAACACAAATAGAAAAAAGCATGCAATTTACATTAACATGAGATAAAAAATTGCACATTATGTTAACATAGTATAAGAAAGTTACAAATTGCTTAGACTAGGTCAGAGCATAGATATAAATTTACAGGTGTTTGTCAGAATATAACAATATTTCAGTTAGTAGTATTGACTATTCCATTACTGGATAAAAAAATTGACATGTTTTATACAGAACGAACATAGTTTGTAGCATTCACACTGATGGATGGATGAACAGATGACTATTTGTACAAGTATACACGAAGTATGCGGGAAGCTCTCCAAAAAAACCCAAATAACTGATAAGTAGGAGCGCAAGTCACAGAGAAGGAAAACCTCCGTAAAATTGACACAGCTTTAATATACACAAATATAACGCCAGAACCACACTTTCATTAACGCTCTTATAGGAAAATACATGCGTTTTCGTCCTATCCACTGGACTTCATCAGATTTTATTTCCACATAATCAACTCACTTTTATACATCAATTAAAAGCCAAAAGCCAATAAAAAGACACTAATTAACTTTGAATGCACCAATAAACATAACCTTTGGGCTCATTAATATTCACAAGTATTATATCATTTCCATCAATATTATTACCTTTCAATAGAAATAAATAAATATAAATTAATACATGCTTAAATAACATTTCATAAATAAATATAAAACCATTTAAAAATAAGTATTTATATAGTTATATTCTATTATATTATATAAAAAAGGGCATTAAAATAAATAGTATTGGAGAAACTTCATATTATATAAAAGGAAGAAACTTTATAATCAAGCAGCACCACCTAGTGATAAATTTATATATTGCACTAAACCTCATAATTTAGCTGCCTTTAATTTTAAAAGGGGTAATATGGAAACATGTTCATTTAAACCTGGGGATTTACTTGCTTCCAATGTTACTTGCCACCATAATTCCCTATAACCTATAGTGTCTTCCCAAGGGCCCCCTCTAATACCACTTTTGATATGCTCTATTACAAAAAAGTGAAATTTACTATCTTTACATACCTTCAAATGCTTAAATAAAGCATTTGTTTCTTTCTCTTTTATTATATCATAGGTATGTTCATAAATTCTTCTTTTTAGGGTTCTTTCTGTCTTACCTATATAAAAGGACCCACAGTTTTCACAGGTGACAAGATAAACTAAACCCTTGGAATCACAGTTGTACAATCCTTTACTAGTAATCCATCTATCCCTACTTTCTACATATATTTTCTCTTTGTTAGCAATATAATCACATTGATTGCACTTCCCACATTTATATGTACCACTCTTTCTAGTATTAATAACTCTATTAATCTTATTATGATCAATCTTCTTATGTTCCAAAATTTCCTTAATACTATTAGAGTTTCTATATACAATCTTGGGTGTACATTTAGGTATTCCCTCCAGGTCAGTAAATGCTGTAAATCTTTTCTTCCTTGTGCTCCTACTTATCAGTTATTTGTACAAGTATTTACAATAATTTACACTGAGCACTGAGATGCACTCAAATGAGTGTTGTACAGTGTGAACAGCAATATAATACATTTGTATAGCAACCCTGACAGAGCATGCACCTGCGTTGTTAAAAGATGTCCTTGTAGTAAAGTGTGGGTTTATGGTGGTTTGTTATAGTTGCATAGATGGTTGGAGTAGAGGTATGATTTTAGGAGACTCTTAAAGGAGGATGTAAATATTAGAAGTCTAAGGCCAGGAGGGAGGTTGTTCCAGGTCTTGGCAATTTCATGGGCAAAAAGAGATTCCCCTGAGTAGTTTTTGCAAGAGATGGTTTCAATTAAGGCTTTGTTGCTGGAGTGTAGTTGTCTGTTAGGATGGTGGAAGTTAAGAAGGTGGGGTTTTGTCAGGGTAGTACAATAATTGGTGGGCTAAGTTGAGTTGGTGATATTTTAGTAGGCTGGGGAATTCTAGCCAATGTAGGGTTTGCAGGGCATGGCAGTGGTGGGAACATGACTTGGCATTAGCAATGAATCTGGCGATTTTGTTATAGCAGGTGGAGAGTTTACGAGTTGGTTTTATTTAGGTTTGTTAGTGAGGGAGAGGAGTATAGCAGTGTGGATAAAAAGTGAGTGCTAGCTATAGCCATTCAAGATTCCAAGGTAAG
Source organism: Protopterus annectens (assembly GCF_019279795.1). Taxonomy (NCBI): domain Eukaryota; kingdom Metazoa; phylum Chordata; order Ceratodontiformes; family Protopteridae; genus Protopterus; species Protopterus annectens. Next base: position 330,194,568 of record NC_056732.1, read on the forward strand.
GTACATTTTGCATCTGTAGAGTGACCCTAGTTTTTTGTGGACTTTACAGACGGTTGTTGAAATGTGCTTGTTAAATCTGAATTGTTGGTCAATGGTAACTCCAAGGAGTTTTTCCTCAGAGACCGGGGTGATTTGGGTGTTATTGATGAAGAATATAGAAAAGGAGAGGTCAGTGGGTCTGGTTGGTTGAAACGGCATGAGTTGGTTTTTTTGGGGGTTAAGTATAAATTGTGAGTTATTGAGCCAGTTCTCAATTTCAGTAAAGGATAGTTGGGCTTTTTGTTGAAGAAGTTTGATGTTGGGTGCAGAGCATATGAGCATTGTGTCATAGGTTCATAGGTAGGTACTAGGCTATTGGCCCTAGGGCCTATATAAGCCTAGCCAAAAAGGTACCCTGGCTTTCGCCACCCAAGAAAATTATTTTCCTGTGCCCCTGTCAAGCAGAGCCACAGAAGTGATCTCTGGGGTGAATTTCCTATTTCCCATCCAATCATCAAGATTTTTTTTGAAGAGTGCTAATGAGGAGCTTTGTTTGATATAGATAGGTAGTTTGTTCCAGAGTATGGAAAGTCTCTGGGACAGGAATCTATCCCTCCAGCATGTTCTGTTTATTGTGGTGACAAGGTTTAGGTCCCTAGAGCATGTAGCTTGGAGGTATTGGGATTTCTTTAAGTAAAGCATTTCCAACAGCACTGGGTTTGACATAGCTTTGTATGTTAGGCAGAGATCGCCTCTGAGTAGGCGATATGCGATGGAGTAAAGCTGGAGATTTTTGAGACGGTCTGCATAGGGCATCTGTTTGAGGCTGGTAATCCTCTTTGTGAAGTATTTCTGCAGTCTTTCCAGTTGTAGATGTCTTGTGAGGTACATACCAAAAGGGGCATTGTACTCTATAATGGGTCTAATGAGTGACGAGTAGAGGGGAACAATGACCTTTTTTTTCCTGGATGAGAAACCTTTTGTGATGAGGTGTGCCACGTAGAAGGATTTCTGACTACTGTGGCGATGTGATTATCAAAGAACAGACTACTGTCCACCTGTGACCCAAGGTCTTTTATCACACGTTCGGTGTTAAGTTTACTACCGCCTATGTGGTAGCTCATGTGTACAGAGTTTTTACCAAAGGGGATGACAAAGCACTTTTTGGCACTGAGCTTGAGGCCATGGCTTTGACACCAGGCATCTGTCTCAGTGAGGCCCTTTTGTAGGATGCCCACATCATTAGGAGTTTCGATTATGGCTCCTAGTTTGCAGTCATCTGCTTACTTCGTTAGCCAAAGACCATCTGTGTTAGCCTGTACTTCAGAGAAGTAGATACCAAACAGGAGAGGACCCAGGACTGAACCCTGTGGTACTCCACTTGTCACTGGTTTGAAGTCGGATTTGGAGTCTGCTACTTTCACAGTGTGGGTTCTGTCATTGAGCCAGTTGGCAACCCATCTTGTGATGTAGGGATTTATACCTAGTTTAGTGAGTTTATCTATAATTCCAGAGTGGGGGATGGTGTTGAAAGCCTTGGCAAGATCTAGATAGTGTGAACCATCTTACTCTCATCTATGGCTTTGGTGACTGCTTCAAAGATGTCTGTCAGGTTTAGAAGACATGATCTGCCTTTTACAAACCCGAATTGGGCAGGGTCCAGAGTTTGAAGATTACCAATGTCTTTGTTTATAAGTTCCATGATGATACGTTCCATGAAATGCAGACCAGGCTCATCAGGCTAATGGGGTGGTAGTTTCCAGGGTCCGTGGTAGCTCCCCTTTGTGGAGTGGGATAACCATTGCTGTGCGCCATTCAGTGGGCACAAAACCTGAGGTGAGGCTATGATTGAACATGGTATTTAGGTGTGGTGCCAGTTCATTCTGTAGTTCGTGTAGAACGCAGCCTGGGATGTTGTCAGGTCCCATGGATGCTGTGTTCTTGGCTTTGGAGAGTGTGTTTTTTACCTGTGAAGCTGTGATTACAGGAACGTTGCATTCTTCTGGTATAGGGTTCATAGGTTCATAGGTAGGTACTAGGCTATTGGCCCTAGGGCCTATATAAGACTAGCCAAAGGTACCCTGGCTTTCACCACCCAAGAAAATTATTTTCCTGTGCCACTGTCGAGCAGAGCCACAGAAGTGATCCCCGGGGTGAATTTCCTATCTCCCATCCAATCATCAAGATTTTTCTTGAAGAGTGCTAATGAGGAGCTTTGTTTGATATAGATAGGTAGTTTGTTCCAGAGTATGGGAAGTCTCTGGGACAGGAATCTATACATCCAGCATGTTCTATTTATTGTGGTGACGAGGTTTAGGTCCCTAGAGCGTGTGGCTTGTAGGGATTGTGATTTCTTTAAGTGGAGCATGTCTAAAAGCTCTGGGTTTGACATAGCTTTGTGTGTTAGGCAGAGATCGCCTCTGAGTAGGCGATATGCAACGGAGTAAAGCTGCAGTTTTTTGAGACGGTCTGCATAGGGCATCTCTTTGAGGCCGGTAATCCTCTTTGTGAGGTATTTCTGTGGCCTTTCCAGTTGTTGTAGATGTCTTGTGAGGTACATACCAAAAGGGGCATTGTACTCTATAATGGGTCTAATGAGTGACGAGTAGAGGGAAACAATGACCTTTTTTTTCCTGGATGAGAAACCTTTAGTGATGAGGTGTGCCACATAGAAGGATTTCCTGACTACTGTGGCGATGTGATTATCAAAGGAGAGACTACTGTCCACCTGTGTCCCAAGGTCTCTTATCACACTTTTGGTGTTAAGTAGACTACCACCTATGTGGTAGTTCATGAGTACTGAGTTTTTACCAAAAGGAATGACAATGCACTTTTTGGCATTGAGCTTGAGGCCATGGCTTTGACACCAGGCATCTGTCTCAGCAAGGTCCTTTTGTAGGATGTCCACATCTTTTGGAGTTTTGATTATGGCTCCTAGTTTGCAGTCATCTGCAAACTTCATTAGCCAAAGACCTTCTGTGTTGGCCTGAACTTCAGAGAAGTAGATACCAAACAGGAGAGGACCCAGGACTGAACCCTGTGGTACTCCACTTGTCACTGGTCTGAAGCTGGATTTGGAGTCTGCTACTTTCACAGTGTGGGTTCTGTCAGTGAGCCAGTTGGCAACCCATCTTGTGACATAGGGATTTATACCTAGTTTAGTGAGTTTATCTATAATTCCAGAGTGGGGGATGGTGTCAAAAGCCTTGGTGAGATCTAGATAGGCTGTGTGAACCACCTTACCCTCATCTACGACTTTTGTGACTGTTTCAAAGAAGTCTATCAGGTTTAGGAGACATGATCTGCCTTTTACAAACCCGAAATGGGTGGGGTCCTGAGTTTGGAGATTACCAATGTCATTGTTTATAAGTTCCATGATGATACGCTCCATAGCCTTGCAGATCAGGCTCGTGAGGCTAATGGGGCGGTAGTTTCTGGGGTCTGTGGTCGCTCCCCCTTTGTGGAGTGGGATAACTGTCGCTGTGCGCCATTCAGTGGGCACATAGCCTGAGGTGAGGCTATGATTGAACATGGTACTTAGGTGGGGTGCCAGTTCGTTCTGTAGTTCATGTAGAACACAGCCTGGGATGTCATCAGGTCCCATGGATGCTGTGTTCTTGGCTTTGGTTAGTGTGTTTTTTACCTGTGCAGCTGTGATTACAGGAACTTTGCATTCTTCTGGGATGTTGTCAGATGGGCCCTTTAGGGGATGACAGAGGGGTAAAGTTAGCACTGAACCTATCTGCCAGGATGTTGGCAATATCCGTTGGTTCTGTATATTTAGTGCCATTGTGCTGTAACTCAGAGCAGATCTGAGTGAGGGATGGGCCCTTTAGGTGGTGAGAAGGGGGTAAAGTTAGCACTGAACCTATCTGCCAGGTTGTTGGCAGTATCAGTTGATTCTGTATATTTAGTACCATTGTGCTGTAACTCAGAGCAAATCTGAGTGTTGCCATTGAGATTCTTGACATAGCTATAGAATGCTTTGTGGTTGTCTTTAGAATCAGTGGCAATTTTGTTTTCATAACTAGCTTTGGAGCATTTTATGAGGAATCTCAGCTTCTTACTGAGGCTGACCAGGAAGTTCCTCCAATCATGGGATTTTACTCTTTTTTGCAACAGTTTCTTTCTTCTGTTGTAGAGTTTGTTTATGGCAGAGGACCACCAGATTGGTTTCCTTTTTTTGGAGGATAGCATCTTGGTTCTTTTAGGGATAGCACGATCCATGCACTCGTGTAAGTGCTTATAAAGTGTAATTGTGTAGGATTCAGCAGTTGTACCTCTATTGTCCATCTGCATGGGTGTCGTGAAGTTTGCCACTTCTGTCTTAAGAAGCGCGAAGTTGGCTTTGGAGAAATTTTTTACAGTAGTTTCCCTAATGGGGGATGGGACGGGATGTGGATTTCTAGGGTGATTAGCTTGTGGTCAGATCTGACCAATGAGTAATTGACTTTTGGTGTGGAACACTGCTCACCCATATTGGTATTGACCAGGTCTAGGATATTGCTGCCCCTGGTGGGGGTGTGGATAAGTTGATCCAAGGCGTTGGAATTTATGAATTCCAGAAAATGTTGAGCAAAAGAGTTGGTACATGAGTAGTTTTCCCATTTAATGTTGGGGTAGTTGAAATCGTCTATTATTAGGGTGTTGGGTTGTACTCTAATATTTTCCAGTGTATCTAAAAATGAGAAGTGGGAATCCTGGGGCATGGTGGGAGATCTGTAGCAAGCTACAATTTGGATTGCGGTCTTGCCCAGAGTTAGTTGCACTTGGATAATCTCGGATGCATGCTGAGCAACTAGCCTGGAGGTGTGGGTATCCTTAATAAATATGGACACGCCTCCGCCTTTAGTGTTTCAGTCCAGTTTAGTTGGCCGAAAGGTGTGGTATAAATTATAGCCTGGTAATGCAGGGTTGCTCTCTGGAGCCTTGAACTAGGTCTCTGACACTGCACAGATGTTGATGTTATCCATTTTAAGGAGTGCCTCGAGTGAGTGCATTTTGAGGTTTAGACTTCTAGCATTAAGTAGCATTACCCTCAGATTTTGCTTGCTTGTACCTGTTACGGTGGTGAATTTGTCATTTGAACCCTGCCTAAAAAAGGCACTATTGGGGTGGCAAGAGCCGTAGCCAGTATCTGGAATCCCAAGGGAGACAGGTGCAGGCCATCTCTGGCAAAGCATCGTGGCCTGTTGATCATGTCATCCCAGGCAGACAGATACTGGATCCCCTTAAATGACACCAGAAGCTTAGCCAATTGTTGAAGTCAATAATTTTGTCCTTGTACTGTGGTACCATTCTAGGTTATAGCAGGATACTACTCAGGGCTAGGGTCATACCTGCCTGGGCTACAAGATCGGAGAGCTCCTCTATGTCTCTTTTCATGCAGTCCAGGGACAATGTATTGGACTATATCGGCTTTTGTGGTAGCTAGGTGGAGTTGATTGGTGAAGATATTAAAGAGTAGTGGGCTGAGGATAGAACCTTAAAGTACACCTAGGGTGACTGGGAGTGGGGAGATAGGGATTTGATCCATTTGACAGACTGGTGTTGGTTGTCTAGGTAGCTTTTGAACCAGTGCAGAGTGGGGGTGTCGAAGTTAAGGACAGAGAGACAGGTTAGAAGTTTTTTGTGAGATACCGTGTCAAATGCCTTGGATAAATCAAGGAAGGTGGAGGCACTAGTTTACTTTGGTTCCTATAGGAGTTTATAGTGTTGGTGAATCTAAGTAGGGCAGTGGAGGTATTGTGGGATGGGCAGAAGCCGTGTTGGATTGGGGAGAGAAGGTTATTGGAGAGGAGGTGGGAGAGGATTTGTTGATGTATATATCTCTCTAGAATCTTTGACGGGGTGAAAGAATTGATATTAAGCGATAGTTAGACAGTTCATAAGAAGGGCCACCTTTGTGAAGGGAAATAATGAAAGAGGTTTTCCACAAAGTTGGCAGGGTATGTTTGGTAATGGATCGGTTAATTAGTACTAAAATAGGATAGTCTATGACTGTAGATGTTTGTTGGAGGTATTCGGCTGGGAGGTTGTCGGGGGCAAGGGTGGTGGGTTTGAGTTTAGTTAATTTTTGTATATAGGATGTTTGTACTGGCTTGAGTGAGAAGGGGATACATTTTTGTTGAGATATACAGGGTTGTTGCTGGTGGTAGAGTCATTTATGAGTTTAAGTATGGAGGAGGTGAAATAGTTGTTAAAGTTGTAGGTTATATCAAGTTATGTGCCTGGTGTATTGAGGATGGAGTGGTGAATTTACCGGGTTGGTGGATATTATTTACAACTGCCCAGAATTTCTGAGGGTTGGTATTATGTTTCTTTTGTAGGGAGAGGTAGTAGTTTTGTTTATCTGTTTTACTTGTTTTTTTGTCTTATTCTGAAGTTCCAGAAAGGATTGCTTAGTTGCAGGTGTTGTTTGATGGTGCCAGGTTTTCCAGGCTTTGTCCTTATTTTGGAGTAGGGTTCTTGTGGTTTTTTGGAGCCAAGGGGTGGGGTTGCTGTGTATCCTAATTGTTTTTATGGGGGCTAGTTGGTTGAGGATGTTTAGAAATGTGGAGTTGAAGTATTCAACTGCTCTATCTAGTGGAAGGGTTATAATGGGAGACCAGTCACAATATTTTAAGGCAATCAGGAAGTCTTCTTTGGGGAAGTTTTTACGGGAGGGGGAGTTGGTGGTTTTTTTGACTATGTCCAAGGATGAACGTAGGGTTGTGGTGACTGAGTGTGTTGGCCACTTTGCCCCATAGATGGGCAGTATTGGGTTGGTTGATGAGGATCCAGTCTAATGTGGATTATTTTTAGTGGCCTTATCTATACGTGTAGGGGATTGGATGAGTTGGTTGAAATTGTATAGATTAATATGGCAGGTGGGAGTGGGAGAGTATATATAGTTCCAGTCAACATTAACATCACCTAGTATGATGGTTTCCTGGGTAGAGAGTGGGAGGCCCAGTGGAGCATGGATTCCAGGATTGGAAGGTTCTCGCCTGGGGGTATATAGATGCCATTTATGTTAAGGTGTTTGTGTTGATTTAGGGAGGGTTTTGTGAGTAAGGTTTTGGCATTTTTGAAGTTTGGGGTCTCTATGTGTAGGAGTTGAACTTTTAAGTTACTTTTATGAAATAGGGCTATTCCACCACCTCTTTTTTGTACCCTGTCAGTCCTAAGGGTATTATAACCAGGTGGGGTTATAGAATTGTCACTGATATGTGGTTTGAGCCACGTTTCAGTGATGACAATGATGTTGGGGTTGTATAAAGGGATGGTGGAATGAAGTTCTTCTATTTTGTTCATAATACTGTGGATGTTTAAGTTCAGGATTAGTAAGTCATTGGAGTTTTGTTTGGAAGGAAGGTAGGAATTATTTTTTTTTTGGTGGGGGTTGCAGGGCCTGGATTGGGGTGAATATCACCGCCTAGTAATAGTTGGGTAGTTATGGATGTAATAGTTTTGAGATACAGTATTGTTAGGGAGTAGAATTGGAGATTTGGTTGTATTTTGAATCGAGTAGAGAAATACTTGGGGGGGGGGGACAGGATAAATGGGCGTTTGATAGCTGGGTGTTGAGAGTATGCTTGTAGAAATGAAAACCAAAAAGGTCCAGCACAGTGGGTAGAAAACTAGAAACAATTTATTTAAGTGGCTTCAAAAAACAAATGGCATACCGGTTTCAGCAACAGTCTTCCTCCGTGCATTAACACAAATAAAAATATCTGATCCTTAAATAGATGCCATCATTAGCATTCACAAAAAGTATTGGTTGGATTTAACATTTTGACAACTCATTCAGACCAGGTTTAAGAAACCCCCCTAGCCTGATGATCCAACCTGATTCCTTATTGTTTAATATAGTGTGCCAGCCAACTTTAGAAAAATTATGACCCTGGACCCTATCAATAAAATTCATTGGTTAATGATGTCTTGAATTTCTGTCGACTATTGAATTTAAGACTTTTTTTGGGACAACGACAATACCCAAAGATCTACTGATTTTCAGTTTCATAGATCCAATTTTATTCCACTGGTGGATAAATATATGGGTATTTTCAAAGATTGTGTGTTAAAAGACTTACATTTCAACAAATCCCTTATGCCAAACATCAATTATAATCTAACAAGTCGGAACAACATTACTTCTACCCACTGTGCTGGACCTTTTTGGTTTTCATTTATTGCCTTGGATGGTTTGGTCCGTGCACATCCGTACGTGCGGGTGGTTGGAGTATGCTTGTAGCCCTGGGGGGGTTGATATTATTGTGGGGTAAGGTGGGTGATTTTGGGTTGCTGTAGTGGGTGGTTGGGAAGTAGTAATTGGTGCTAATGGTGGCTATGGTGAGACATGTGAGTAGGAAGGTCAGTGACAGAAGAGTAGTGTGTTGGAATATAGACGTATTGCAGTGGCAATTGGAAAAGGAGTGGGGTTTTATTAGGTGAGGATGTGGTGTGGGTTGGAAGGGGGCTGGTTGGTGAGAGTGTTGGAACAGGAGGGGTTTGAATGGAGTCAGGTTATGGGATTTAATGGGTAGTGAATATTGATTGGAGGGAAAGTAATGGGTGGGTAGTGTGTAACTGGCTGGTGGTTGTGGTTTAGTGGGTTAGTTGATTTGGGGGATGGATAAATGTAGAGGTGGGGCAGGTTGGAAATTGGGGCAGGGTAGGGGAGCGGATTGAGCCAGAGTGTAGCGTGGGTGAACAGAGCGGGGCTACACCCTGAACAGAGTTGGCACCAAAAAAACAATCAGGGAATGAGCAGTATTTGGCTTGGTAAGTGAGTCGGCCTTATTGAGGATTGAGAACCTGGTCATTAATGGTGATGCTCTGCACTTGTGAGGGGTAAGAGGTTAAGAGCAGGCCTTTACCTGGTGAGAGAAGCACCCTGCATTGACTGAGTTCGAGCTAGGAGCTTGCAGGTGGGAATAGATGTCAGGTAGGCAGAAGGAACAGGTAGAACTTTTCGCCCGGTATCTGTTGCAAGAGTGGGATACCTGGGATTATATTGCCACCTAGTGGTATACAGATTACGTTAGTGGAAAGTCTCGGTATTGGAATGGGCTGGAAGTGGCTGTTTTCGATGTGATCAGAGGGCTGGGTTGCGAGGGTGCGATCCTGTAATTACTTTTACAGCAATCAGCAAAAACACATTACATAGGTAGACTGCCAACAGTTGGTGGGGCAGCTTTAGTTAGAATTTAACCTGCGTTGTCTTAGTGAAGGGCTCCTTCTGGCTGGTGGTCTTATTTTTTGTTGAAGCACCCATCAGGAGAAATGAGCACTGAAAGGGGTATTCAGCGTCGGGGATCTCTAGCGATGCTTATGCAGGATTGTTGTCTTAGTGAAGGGCTCCTTCTGGCTGGTGGTCTTATTTTTTGTTGAAGCACTCGTCAGGAGAAATGAGCACTGGAATGGGTATTCAGCATCAGGGATCTCTACCGATGCTTATACTGGGTTGTTGTCTTAGTGAAGGGCTCCTTCTGGCTGGTGGTCTTATTTTTTGTTGAAGCACCCATCAGGAGAAATGAGCACCGGACGGGGTATTCAGCGTCGAGATTCTGTACCGATGCTTATACTGGGTTGTCTTAGTGAAGGGCTACTTCTGGCTGGTGGTCTTATTTTTTGTTGAAGCACTCATAGAAGGGGTATTCAGCATCAGGGATCTCTACTGATGCTTATACTGGGTTGTCTTAGTGAAGGGCTACTTCTGGCTGGTGGTCTTATTTTTTGTTGAAGCACCCATCAGGAGAAATGAGCACTAGAAGGAGTATTCAGCGTCAGGGATCTCTACTGATGCTTCTACTGGGTTGTTGTCTTAGTGAAGTATAATAGATATAATGGCACCGTAAGTTCTTGATGAAGTGTTCTCAGGTCACTGTTTCTAATTCCGTCTCTTCCATTTGCTTTGTTTGGATCCAGTTTGCGCAGTTGTTTTTCAATATAATCTATTTTGATTCTAGTGTCTGGGGTTACCTGGATGTCACTAGGACAATTTTATCTCTCCTTTTGTGGAGCCAAACTCTTTTGCATAAGATTTTGTAAATGTGTCTATAATCTGTGTCTGAGAATAAATTTTAGAATCTGCACACAGTTTATCGGTTTATATGTCTTTACTCCTTCCACATCTTATGTGTCTATAAAAAGGTTTTCTGTTATGCTCAATGTCTTTATATAAATTTTCTTCAAATTTTTCTTGATCGTGTCTCACTCTATGCTTAATCTGTTAGTCCAACTTGTTTATTTCAGTTTTCAAAGTTGTAGTTTGATCTCTCTTTCATTACTTATATTTTTTGTCTCTCACCTTAATCAGATATCTTGTTCTTATGGAAATATATACCCCTGATTTTGTATGCCTAGATCCTGATTTTAAACACTTTTTTTTTTGCACTCAAACAATTTCTCTTTCAAAACTTTCCACATTCCATCTGCAGTTTTTCCACTGAACACCTCACTCTAGTTAGTTTTACAGACTGTTTTGCTTCTCTGTGTATTGGTTTAGATTTCAGTTTGGTAAACTTATCTAGCAACAACTTAACCTTTATAACCCCATGATCACTGCACATTAACAGTGGTAAAACTTGATGAAGTAACAGTAATTTATTTAGCAACACAAACAATGTCTAGTATGTTCCGTCCCCAGGTAGTATTTTACAATCTGAAGCAATTGTTGTTCCTGAATATACGTTGTGAATAATTTCCTTACTAACGCTGTTGAATCAATATTATTTCAGTCTGTTTCTGGTAAATGTATGTCCTCGGCTAATATTATTATTCTCTCCGGTGTTTCATGCGAGAAATGTATGAATTTCTCTAGGTCATCTGCATTTTACTTTGGTGGTCTATACACTCCAACAATTCTTATATGTTCCAGGGTTGTCCTTATTATCACAGTTACACAGTCTATAGTATTGGTGTTATCATTGAACATGTAATAATCACAGGTCTTATAATTATCTTTAATCCCTATCACAACACCTCCACTTGATTTTTTGTTAGAATGTCTGTTACAGTAAAAACATTTATACCCTGACAAAACTAGGTTTCACTCGTTCTTTAACCATTTTTCCCAAACAATAACATCAGTCTTGTGGGAGTGTAGCAAATTTTCCAATAAAAAACTTTATTAATGCTTCTAGCATTAACAACCATCAGAGATGCCTCAAATGTTGCTGTGAACTTTTACATTTTCAACCTGGCAAAAATCCTGCTTAGTGTTGCTGCAAAAATTATCTTCCCTAATCTTAACAAATGCATGCCATCCTGTCTGAACACATATGCCCAAAACTAGGTTTGGATGCTGTATACATTTCCATTTTTTAAAACAGGACATTTTTCCGTGTAGGTATTTACCCCAAAAATCTTTTCATTCGCTGTGACCTGACTATCCTTTCTATAGGTGATTTGTGAAAAATACGTCCTAACACCAGTACAAGCTATACTATCTAAGAGGGCTGTCAGTTCTCTACTAGCAGTCAGAGAATCCTTGCGAATTACATCATTTGTACCAACATGAATAAAAACGTATCCATACTTCCTTACATTAAGGTGTTCCAAGGCTTGTCCGTGACATCTTCTATTCTTGCTCCTGGCAAGCATAACACTATTCGATTTTGCATTATCGTCTTTGCAAATATAAGTATCAGTTCCTCTAAAACTGAATCTCCAATTACAAGAATATCTTTGCTGACCCATGCTCTGAGGAATCGTTAGCTTCTAATACAGTACTATCTGCTCTATCAATTGTTACGAAGGATAGATCTATCATGTCCAGCAAAGACCATCTGTGAAAGTGTGCTGCAATTTGTTCCCATTCCCTCTGCTGAGGATAGGAGGGCTGGCAATCTACTGAGGATCCTACTCAAAACCTAGATTATTTTAACTGTTTGTTATATGTTTAAATGATTATCATGTTTTTATCTAATGCATTAATGCTGAAATTGTAACTCGTACTCTGGATGCTGTAAATTGTGTGGAGCTTTTGTCCCTGGGCCTCTACTGAAAAATAATTTCTGCCCATTTGAACCATGGTAGTAGACTAATCCACAAAGGAACCCCTCCCTTAAATGCAAGAAAAGTAATACATGTTGTTTTTAGGGTATCATACAATACAGCAATGTATAAGTAAGATAGTTATAAAGGATAGCAACAATGTGCAATAGAGGTAACATTACAGTTCAGTGACATAAGATTGAAGAAACATTACATTGACAGTATAATTTCTTGGTATATACATATTTACATAATTGTGATGTCAAGCTTTCTATTAGGGTGAAACAGGACAGAAATAGTGATTGCTTGACGTACTTGTGCTGAAGTCTTTCAAGTCTGAGTAGAACAAGGTTTATTATGTGTTTTTGTTTAATACGTGAGTAACAAATGTATCTGCTGGTAGCTTTTTACCTGCTGACACGGAGAAGTATTCTTTTATTTCCATAGTTCTGGAGCAGGGATTTCAAGATAAAGACCACAGAAGCTATTTTTCTACTGCAGAGTAAAGAATACTTGTGTAAAATCTTACCATAACCATAAATGTCCTTCTCTTCTATATTGCAGTATTCCTTACATGAGGGATTCCCTGCAGTATACGATCCTGACGTCTGGCCAGTATACAAAAGGATGAGGATTCCTCAGTGGATGAGTCTTTGGCATACTCTGCTCAGATTTCTTCTCCCTTGTAATATGTTTCACCTGAGGAGGAGTCCAATGGAACTGGTTTCCTGGTGAAGATAGCACCTTTGGGGAGACTATTGCTCGTATGAAGGAGTTTTTAAAGTTGGACTGCTCACAGGTTACTGATGTACAGAGCAGATATTATGATTTATTCTAATGGATTCACTTTCTCCTTCTGTTGTGCCTTCAGTTGTGCCAGCTTTTCTGGATGCTTTTACTTCTTAGAATCCAGACTCTTAGCCTCCTGCCCCAAAAGGCCAAATAGGTTCTGTAATGTTCCAGAAGACTGTAAATTCCTTTATAAATGCCCTGTTGCTGACCCAGTGGTTGTTTCTGTAGCTACTGATAAACCATCCAGATTTTTGCTTTCTACTTACCTTTTCTCTTCAGATAGGGAGAGTAAAACCATGGAAAGGATGGAGAGAAAGTGTACAATTTAGCTATTAACTGTCAAACTCATATGAATAAGTATACGTTGGCCCTTATTTTTCAGGCCATTCAGCTTCTGTCTTATTTTTCCAGATTCAGATGTAAAGTCCCAGCTTTTCTTTGTTTTGGGGGCATCTTCTTAAGTGGTATGCCACTCCATTATGTGTAGTTATGATGCTGCGGATTCATCTACCAGGCTGCTGCCTCTGGTTCTGTATTAAGGAGATACTCTTGGTTAAGGCTCCAACCTTTTCCTGAAAATGTTAAGGTTAAGCTAATGGCTGCACCATTAGATAATGCTTAATTTGGTACTGGAGCTGCTACCATGTTCAAGTCCCTGCAGGAGAAAGGTATAGAATTGCAGGATTTAAAACATACCTTTGTGTCTTCAGTTCCCAAATTCCAAAGGAACTACTCAGTATAGACTGCTTTTATCAGAAAACAATCTCAAACTCCTTCTTCTAGAGGTAAAAGGGGTGCCAGGAGATCTGCTCCTTCTAAACCCTCTCAGCCTTCTTCTACTCAAAAGCAGTCCTTTCCAGGCAAGCCAGGTGGTCTGTGACTACCTGCTTCCTCTGGTCACACCCCCCCCCCCTCTCAATGCCTTACCCTCTCCCTTCCAGTCTGGGAATACATCACTCAAGATTCATGGGTTCTAACCATTATCCATAAAGGATATTTCAGGGTATGGAAATCTCTGCTTTATTTCATGGGAATTCCTCAACCACCTTGAGAACAACTTATTTTCTTCACTGAGGTGCTCCATGATTTGATATCACAGGGAACTGGCCAAGAAGTGTCATTATATGCTTTTAACTGTATATTAAAACTTCAAAGGAGACCACAGCTCTGTCTTTTGTGAGTCAGGCAGAACTTTTTTCCCACCTGCACACCCTGTTACTATTCTGTTGTTAAATACCACTGTCTTTCTAGTTGCCTGCCTCTTATGTTAATTTGACCATATATCTCATTTCCTCTCTGCTTTCACTGGCTTGTGTGAGTAAGCACAAAATTATCATTTTGTAAAATCAGGGCGGCCAAAGTGGTGCAGCGGTTAGCGTTGCTGCCTCACAGCAAGAGATTCCCTTTTCGATTCTCGGCTGGGGTGCCTTCTGTGCGGAGTCTGCATGTCCTCCCTGTGGTCGTGTGGGTTTCCTCCGGGTGCTCCGGTTTCCTCCCACATCCCAAGGACATGCAGTAGGTGGATTGGACACTCTAAATTAGCCCTAGGTGTGAGTGTGTGCATGTGTGCCTTCTGTGGAAGGTTGGGTGCCGGGCTGGCAACTCGACACCGTAAAACTCCACTGCCAATCATGAGCGGACAGATGATCCGCTGTGGCGACCCCTAACCGGGAAAAAGCCAAAAGAAGAAGAAGAAGACTCCCCTTCAATTATTTAAATTTATTGGCCATTCTACTGTATTCCATAGTACCAGAATACAAAAGTGATCACCCCCTTTCAATCGATCTTGCTGTTTTAAAAATAGCGACTCTCCACTAAAACTTAACATTTTAGACAGGTAAAACTTAAGTTACCTACTTTCACATCTAACTTCTGTAGTGCACACTGCAGTGTTTAGGATAAACCATTTTTGTTTCATCTTACCTTTAAGCATCCCTGTGACTAGCACTTGCTCTAATACCTGCTGGAAAGCACTAGGAAGACTTAAACTGATACAAGCACTCAACTCTCCTTATTAATAAGGAGAAATTAATCTTATGCACTAAACAGCCTATAATTGCAAAGTACATTGCTAAGGGAAGGGAAAACAGCTCCTGTACTTTTCAAAAAAAAAAGCACCAAACCAGGCATGTCCAAGGGTCAGCTTCTGATGATTTCTCCTGTCCACCCGGTGAATCTGGGCATACTGGGGCAATGCATCAATCGCCTCATGTACACAGACAACCCTCTCCTCCTACCACCCAACACCACAATCTGTGAGAGATGCACTTACATATCCAAACTAGAAGCAAAGCTCTCTCCACCCAAGATTGTGCTAGACAGTCAAGAGGAGAAGGTTAACACCAGCACTACACCTCAAGCAACACATAGCCCTTCTAAACTCACACCACCAACACCCACTGATAGCAACACTAAATCCACATATGCGGAGGCCCTTAACTGTAACCTGCCCAAGCAACAAGGACCTCCGAAGCTGAAACGCAAACAAACACCAATCACAACCAAAGTGTCACATAGCTCACAACACCAGTATGCCACCCAGCAACAGCCCCTAAGGCAAGACAACGTACCCAACACTTTAGACATAGGTGACTCTATAGTCAGGCACACTGATGTCCCACTCACCAGGCTTAACAAGGAGAAAATTACAGTCAGCTGCCTGTTGGGTGCCAGGATCCGCCACATAACGCATGCACTCAAGTCACTCCACAACAAGTATGACTCTGTCATTGTCCATGTTGGAGTGAATGACTTGAGATGTACCTCCCTGGACTACATGAAAAGAGACATGAAAGAGCTCTCAGATCATGTGGCCCAGGCAGGTATGACCCTATCCCTGAGTAGCATCCTGCCTTTGCCCAGAATATAAGGACAAATGATTGACTTCTACAATTGGCTAAGCTTCTGGTGTCATTCAAAGGGGATCCAGTATCTGTCTGCCTGGGATGACATGATTGACAGACCACGATGCTTTGTCAGAGATAGTTCAGGATAGTGTCATTTTTTTTTTGGTGGGGGTTGCAGGGCCTGGATTGGGGTGAATATCATCGCCTAGTAATAGTTGGGTAGTTATGGATGTAATAGTTTTGAGATACAGTATTGTTAGGGAGTAGAATTGGAGATTTGGTTGTATTTTGAATCGAGTAGAGAAATACTTGGGGGGGGGGACAGGATAAATGGGCGTTTGATAGTTGGGTGTTGAGAGTATGCTTGTAGAAATGAAAACCAAAAAGGTCCAGCACAGTGGGTAGAAAACGTGAAACAATTTATTTAAGTGACTTCAAAAAACAAATGGCATACCGGTTTCAGCAACAGCCATCCTCCGTGCATTAACACAAATAAAAATATCTGATCCTTAAATAGATGCCATCATTAGCATTCACAAAAAGTATTGGTTGGATTTAACATTTTGACAACTCATTCAGACCAGGTTTAAGAAAACCCCCTAGCCTGATGATCCAACCTGATTCCTTATTGTTTAATATAGTGTGCCAGCCAACTTTAGAAAAATTATGACCCTGGACCCTATCAATAAAATTCATTGGTTAATGATGTCTTGAATTTCTGTCAACTATTGAATTTAAGACTTTTTTTTGGGACAACGACAATACCCAAAGATCTACTGATTTTCAGTTTCATAGATCCAATTTTATTCCACTGGTGGATAAATATGTGGGTATTTTCAAAGATTGTGTGTTAAAAGACTTACATTTCAACAAATCCCTTATGCCAAACATCAATTATAATCTAACAAAGTCGGAACAACATTACTTCTACCCACTGTGCTGGACCTTTTTGGTTTTCATTTATTGCCTTGGATGGTTTGGTCCGTGCACATCCGTACGTGCGGGTGGTTGGAGTATGCTTGTAGCCCTGGGGGGGGGTTGATATTATTGTGGGGTAAGGTGGGTGATTGTGGGTTGCTGTAGTGGGTGGTTGGGAAGTAGTAATTGGTGCTAATGGTGGCTATGGTGAGACATGTGAGTAGGAAGGTCAGTGACAGAAGAGTAGTGTGTTGGAATATAGACGTATTGCAGTGGCAATTGGAAAAGGAGTGGGGGTTTTATTAGGTGAGGGATGTGGTGTGGGTTGGAAGGGGGCTGGTTGGTGAGAGTGTTGGAACAGGAGGGGTTTGAATGGAGTCAGGTTATGGGATTTAATGGGTAGTGAATATTGATTGGAGGGAAAGTAATGGGTGGGTAGTGTGTAACTGGCTGGTGGTTGTGGTTTAGTGGGTTAGTTGATTTGGGGGATGGATAAATGTAGAGGTGGGGGCAGGTTGGAAAATGAGGCAGGGTAGGGGAGCGGATTGAGCCCGAGTGTAGCGTGGGCGAACAGAGCGGGGCTACACCCTGAACAGAGTTGGCGCCAAAAAACAATCAGGGAATGAGCAGTATTTGGCTTGGTAAGTGAGTTGGCCTTATCGAGGATTGGGAACCTGGTCATTTATGGTGATGCTCTGCACTTGTGAGGGGTAGGAGGTTAAGAGCAGGCCTTTACCTGGTGAGAGAGGCACCCTGCATTGACTGAGTTCGAGCTATGAGCTTGCAGGTGGGAATAGATGTCAGGTAGGCAGAAGGAACAGGTAGAACTTTTCGCCCGGTATCTGTTGCAGGAGTGGGATACCTGGGATTATACTGCCACCTAGTGGTATACAGATTACGTTAGTGGAAAGTCTCGGTATTGGAATGGGCTGGAAGTGGCTGTTTTCGATGTGATCAGAGGGCTGGGTTGCGAGGGTGCGATCCTGTAATTACTTTTACAGCAATCAGCAAAAGCACATTACATAGGTAGACTGCCAACAGTTGGTGGGGCAGCTTTAGTTAGAATTTAACCTGCATTGTCTTAGTGAAGGGCTCCTTCTGGCTGGTGGTCTTATTTTTTGTTGAAGCACCCATCAGGAGAAATGAGCACTGAAAGGGGTATTCAGCATCGGGGATCTCTAGCGATGCTTATACAGGATTGTTGTCTTAGTGAAGGGCTCCTTCTGGCTGGTAGTCTTATTTTTTGTTGAAGCACTCGTCAGGAGAAATGAGCACTGGAATGGGTATTCAGCGTCAGGGATCTCTACCGATGCTTATACTGGGTTGTTGTCTTAGTGAAGGGCTCCTTCTGGCTGGTGGTCTTATTTTTTGTTGAAGCACCCATCAGGAGAAATGAGCACTGGACGGGGTATTCAGCGTCGAGATTCTGTACCGATGCTTATACTGGGTTGTCTTAGTGAAGGGCTACTTCTGGCTGGTGGTCTTATTTTTTGTTGAAGCACTCATCAGGAGAAATGAGCACTAGAAGGGGTATTCAGCATCAGGGATCTCTACTGATGCTTCTACTGGGTTGTTGTCTTAGTGATGGGCTCCTTCTGGCTGGTGGTCTTATTTTTTGTTGAAGCACCCATCAGGAGAAATGAGCACTAGAAGGAGTATTCAGCGTCAGGGATCTCTACTGATGCTTCTACTGGGTTGTTGTCTTAGTGAAGTATAATAGATATACTGGCACCGTAAGTTTTTGATGAAGTGTTCTCAGGTCACTGTTTCTAATTCCGTCTCTTCCATTTGCTTTGTTTGGATCTAGTTTGCGCAGTTCTTTTTCAATATAATCTATTTTGATTCCAGTGTCTGGGGTTACCTGGATGTCACTAGGACAATTTTATCTCTCCTTTTGTGGAGCCAAACTCTTTTGCATAAGATTTTGTAAATGTGTCTATAATCTGTGTCTGAGAATAAATTTTAGAATCTGCACACAGTTTATCGGTTTATATGTCTTTACTCCTTCCACATCTTAAAAAGGTTTTCTGTTATGCTCAATGTCTTTATATAAATTTTCTTCAACTTTTTCTTGATCGTGTCTCACTCTATGCTTAATCTGTTAGTCCAACTTGTTTATTTCAGTTTTCAAAGTTGTAGTTTGATCTCTCTTTCATTACTTATATTTTTTGTCTCTCACCTTAATCAGATATCTTGTTCTTATGGAAATATATACCCCTCATTTTGTATACCTAGATCCTGATTTTAAACACTTTTTTGCACTCAAACAATTTCTCTTTCAAAACTTTCCACATTCCATCTGCAGTTTTTCCACTGAACACCTCACTCTAGTTAGTTTTACAGACTGTTTTGCTTCTCTGTGTATTGGTTTAGATTTCAGTTTGGTAAACTTATCTAGCAACAACTTAACCTTTATAACCCCATGATCACTGCACATTAACAGTGGTAAAACTTGATGAAGTAACAGTAATTTATTTAGCAACACAAACAATGTCTAGTATGTTCCGTCCCCAGGTAGTATTTTACAATCTGAAGCAATTGTTGTTCCTGAATATACGTTGTGAATAATTTCCTTACTAACGCTGTTGAATCAATATTATTTCTGTCTGTTTCTGGTAAATTTATGTCCTCGGCTAATATTATTATTCTCTCCGGTGTTTCATGCGAGAAATGTATGAATTTCTCTAGGTCATCTGCATTTTACTTTGGTGGTCTATACACTCCAACAATTGTTATATGTTCCAGGGTTGTCCTTATTATCACAGTTACACAGTCTATAGTATTGGTGTTATCACTGAACATGTAATAATCACAGGTCTTATAATTATCTTTAATCCCTATCACAACACCTCCACTTGATTTTTTGTTAGAATGTCTGTTACAGTAAAAACATTTATACCCTGACAAAACTATGTTTCACTCGTTCTTTAACCATGTTTCCCAAACAATAACATCAGCCTTGTGGGAGTGTAGCAAATTTTCCAATAAAAAACTTTATTAATGCTTCTAGCATTAACAACCATCAGAGATGCCTCAAATGTTGCTGTGAACTTTTACATTTTCAACCTGGCAAAAATCCTGCTTAGTGTTGCTGCAAAAATTCTCTTCCCTAATCTTAACAAATGCATGCCATCCTGTCTGAACACATCTGCCCAAAACTAGGCTTGGATGCTGTATACATTTCCATTTTTTAAAACAGGACATTTTTCCATGTAGGTATTTACCCCAAAAATCTTTTCATTCGCTGTGACCTGACTATCCTTTCTATAGGTGATTTGGGAAAAATACGTCCTAACACCAGTACAAGCTATACTATCTAAGAGGGCTGTCAGTTCTCTACTAACAGTCAGAGAATCCTTGCGAATGACATCATTTGTACCAACATGAATAAAAACGTATCCATACTTCCTTACATTAAGGTGTTCCAAGGCTTGTCCGTAACATCTTCTGTTCTTTCTCCTGGCAAGCATAACACTATTCGATTTTGTATTATCTTCTTTGCAAATATAAGTATCAGTTCCTCTAAAACTGAATCTCCAATTACAAGAATATCTTTGCTGACCTGCTCTGAGGAATCTTTAGCTTCTAATACAGTACTATCTGCCCTATCAATTGTTACGAAGGATAGATCTATCATGTCCAGCAAAGACCATCTGTGAAAGTGTGCTGCAATTTGTTCCCATTCCCTCTGCTGAGGATAGGAGGGCTGGCAATCTACTGAGGATCCTACTCAAAACCTAGATTATTTTAACTGTTTGTTATATGTTTAAATGATTATCATGTTTTTATCTAATGCATTAATGCTGAAATTGTAACTCGTACTCTGGATGCTGTAAATTGTGTGGAGCTTTTGTCCCTGGGCCTCTACTGAAAAATTATTTCTGCCCATTTGAACCATGGTAGTAGACTAATCCACAAAGGAACCCCTCCCTTAAATGCAAGAAAAGTAATGCATGTTGTTTTTAGGGTATCATACAATACAGCAATGTATAAGTAAGATAGTTCTAAAGGATAGCAACAATGTGCAATAGAGGTAACATTACAGTTCAGTGACATAAGATTGAAGAAACATTACATTGACAGTATAATTTCTTGGTATATACATATTTACATAATTGTGATGTCAAGCTTTCTATCAGGGTGAAACAAGACAGAAATAGTGATTGCTTGACGTACTTGTGCTGAAGTCTTTCAAGTCTGAGTAGAACAAGGTTTATTATGTGTTTTTGATTAATACGTGAGTAACAAATGTATCTGCTGGTAGCTTTTTACCTGCTGACACGGATAAGTATTCTTTTATTTCCATAGTTCTGGAGCAGGGATTTCAAGATAAAGACCACAGAAGCTATTTTTCTACATGCAGAGTAAAGAATACTTGTGTAAAATCTTACCATAACCATAAATGTCCTTCTCTTCTATATTGCAGTATTCCTTACATGAGGGATTCCCTGCAGTATACGATCCCAACGTCTGGCCAGTATACAAAAGGATGAGGATTCCTCAGTGGATGAGTCTTTGGCATACTCTGCTCAGATTTCTTCTCCCTTGTAATATGTTTCACCTGAGGAGGAGTCCAATGGAACTGATTTCCTGGTGAAGATAGCACCTTTGGGGAGACTATTGCTCGTATGAAGGAGTTTTTAAAGTTGGACTGCTCACAGGTTACTGATGTACAGAGCAGATATTATGATTTATTCTAATGGATTCACTTTCTCCTTCTGTTGTGCCTTCAGTTGTGCCAGCTTTTCTGGATGCTTTTACTTCTTAGAATCCAGACTCTTAGCCTCCTGCCCCAAAAGGCCAAACAGGTTCTGTAAGGTTCCAGAAGACTGTAAATTCCTTTATAAATGCCCTGTTGCTGACCCAGTGGTTGTTTCTGTAGCTGCTGATAAACCATCCAGATTTTTGCTTTCTACTTCCCTTTTCTCTTCAAATAGGGAGAGTAAAACCATGGAAAGGATGGAGAGAAAGTGTACAATTTAGCTACTCTTGTCTTTAGGGCTATTAACTGTCAAACTCATATGAATAAGTATACTTTGGCCCTTATTTTTCAGGCCATTCAGCTTCTGTCTTATTTTCCAGATTCAGATGTAAAGTCCCAGCTTTTCTTTGTTTTGGGGGCATCTTCTTAAGTGGTATGCCACTCCATTATGTGTAGTTATGATGCTGCGGATTCATCTACCAGGCTGCTGCCTCTGGTTCTGTATTAAGGAGATACTCTTGGTTAAGGCTCCAACCTTTTCCTGAAGACGTTAAGGTTAAGCTAATGGCTGCACCATTAGATAATGCTTAATTTGGTACTGGAGCTGCTACCATGTTCAAGTCCCTGCAGGAGAAAGGTATAGAATTGCAGGATTTAAAACATACCTTTGTGTCTTCAGTTCCCAAATTCCAAAGGAACTACTCAGTATAGACTGCTTTTATCAGAAAACAATCTCAAACTCCTCCTTCTAGAGGTAAAAGGGGTGCCAGGAGATCTGCTCCTTCTAAACTCTCTCAGCCTTCTTCTACTCAAAAGCAATCCTTTCCAGGCAAGCCAGGTGGTCTGTGACTACCTGCTTCCTCTGGTCACCCCCCCTCTCTCAATGCCTTACCCTCTCCCTTCCAATCTGGGAATACATCACTCAAGATTCATGGGTTCTAACCATTATCCACAAAGGATATTTCAGGGTATGGAAATCTCTGCTTTATTTCATGGGAATTCCTCAACCACCTCGAGAACAACTTATTTTCTTCACTGAGGTGCTCCACAATTTGATATCACAGGGAACTGGCCAAGAAGTGTCATTATATGCTTTTAACTGCATATTAAATTTTCAAAAGAGACCACAGCTCTGTCTTTTGTGAGTCAGGCAGAACTTTTTTCCCACCTGCACACCCTGTTACTATTCTGTTGTTAAATACCACTGTCTTTCTAGTTGCCTGCCTCTTATGTTAATTTGACCATATATCTCATTTCCTCTCTGCTTTCACTGGCTTGTGTGAGTAAGCACAAAATTATCATTTTGTGAAATCAGGGCGGCCAAAGTGGCGCAGTGGTTAGCATTGCCGCCTCACAGCAAGAGATTCCCTTTTCGATTCTCGGCTGGGGTGCCTTCTGTGCGGAGTCTGCATGTCCTCCCTGTGGTCGCGTGGGTTTCCTCCGGGTGCTCCGGTTTCCTCCCACATCCCAAGGACATGCAGTAGGTGGATTGGACACTCTAAATTAGCCCTAGGTGTGAGTGTGTGCATGTGTGCCTTCTGTGGAAGGTTGGGTGCCGGGCTGGCAACTCGACACCGTAAAACTCCACTGCCAATCATGAGTGGACAGATGATCCGCTGTGGTGACCCCTAACCGGGAAAAAGCCAAAAGAAGAAGAAGAAGACTCCCCTTCAATTATTTAAATTTATTGGCCATTCTACTGTATTCCATAGTACCAGAATACAAAAGTGATCACCCTCTTTCAATTGATCTTGCTGTTTTAAAAATAGCGACTCTCCACTAAAACTTAACATTTTAGACAGGTAAAACTTAAGTTACCTACTTTCACATCTAACTTCTGTAGTGCACACTGCAGTGTTTAGGATAAACCATTTTTTTCATCTTACCTTTAAGCATCCCTGTGACTAGCACTTGCTCTAATACCTGCTGGAAAGCACTAGGAAGCCTTAAACTGATACAAGCACTCAACTCTCCTTATTAATAAGGAGACATTAATCATAGGCACTAAACAGCCTATAATTGCAAAGTACATTGCTAAGGGAAGGGAAAACAACTCCTGTACTTTTCAAAAAAAAAAGCACCAAACCAGGCATGTCCAAGGGTCAGCTTCTGATGATTTCTCCTGTCCACCTGGTGAATCTGGGCATACTGGGACAATGCATCAATCGCCTCATGTACACAGACAACCCTCTCCTCCTACCACCCAACACTACAATCTGTGAGAGATGCACTTACATATCCAAACTGGAAGCAAAGCTCTCTCCACCCAAGATTGTGCTAGACAGTCAAGAGGAGAAGATTAACACCAGCACTACACCTCAAGCAACACATAGCCCTTCTAAACTCACACCACCAACACCCACTGATAGCAACACTAAATCCACATATGCGGAGGCCCTTAACTGTAACCTGCCCAAGCAACAAGGACCTCCGAAGCTGAAACACAAACAAACATCAATCACAACCAAAGTATCACATAGCTCACAACACCAGTATGCCACCCAGCAACAGCCCCTAAGGCAAGACAACGTACCCAACACTTTAGACATAGGTGATTCTATAGTCAGGCACACTGATGTCCCACTCACCAGGCTTAACAAGGAGAAAATTACAGTCAGCTGCCTGTTGGGTGCCAGGATCCGCCATATAACGCATGCACTCAAGTCACTCCACAACAAGTATGACTCTGTCATTGTCCATGTTGGAGTGAATGACTTGAGATGTACCTCCCTGGACTACATGAAAAGAGACATGGAAGAGCTCTCAGATCATGTGGCCCAGGCAGGTATGACCCTATCCCTGAGTAGCATCCTGCCTTTGCCCAGAATATAAGGACAAAATGATTGACTTCAACAATTGGCTAAGCTTCTGGTGTCATTCAAAGGGGATCCAGTATCTGTCTGCCTGGGATGACATGATTGACAGACCACGATGCTTTGTCAGAGATAGTCTACACCTGTCACCCCTGGGATTCAGGTTACTGGCTAAGGCTCTTGCCACCCCTATAGTGCCTTTTTTAGGCAAAGTTCAAAGGACAAAACCACCACCGTAACAGGTACAAGCATGCAAAATCTGAAGGTAATGCTACTCAATGCTAGAAGTCTAAACCTCAAAATGCACACTCTCGAGGCACTCCTAAAAATGGAGAACATCAATATCTGTACAATAACTGAGACCTGGTTCAAGGCTCCAGAGAGCATCCCTGCAATACCAGGCTACAACTCTTACATCACTTTTCAGCCACCAAACCAGGATCGAAACACTAAAGGTGGAGGAGTGTCCATATTCACCAAGGATATTCACACCACCAGGCTAGTTGCCCAACACAATGCATCTGAAATTCTCCAGGTGGAACTAACACTAGGTAAGACTGCAATCCAAATTGTAGCTTGCTACAGATCCCCCACCATGCCCCAAGATTCTCACTACACCTTTCTAAACATACTGGAAAATATTAATTTTTATTAATAGTAATACTGGGTGATTTCAACTACCCTGCCATTAACTGGGAAAACTACTCATGTACCAACACCTTTGCCCAACTGTTCTTGGAATTCATAAATTCCAACACCCTGGATTAACTAATCCATAGTCCCACCAGGGGCTCCAATATCCTAGACCTGGTTATTACCAACATGGGAAATCGATGTACCACACCTATGGTCACCCCCTTGTTGGTCAAGTCAGACCATAAGCTAATCACCATTAACATCCACATCCCTCCCCCACTCCCCAGTAAGGAAACCTCCATAAAAAACTTCTCCAAAGCCAACTTCATGCTACTCAAGTCAGAAGTGACAAACTTCATGACACCCATGCAGACGGCAACTGAAAGTTCGACTGCTGAGTCCTACACTAAGGCACTGTACTAGCACATCCACTCATGCATGAATCGTGCAATCCCAAATAGAACCAAGATGCTCTTCTCCAAAAAAAGAATGCCAATCTGGTGGTCCCCTGCCAAAAACAAACTTTACAACAAAAGGAAGAAACTGTTGCAGAAAAGAGGAAAATCCCACGATGCAAAAAATTCCCTTACTAGCCTCAGTAAGAAGTTGAGATCCCTCGTAAAATCCTCCAACACTAGTTACGAAAATAAAATTGCCAAAGATTCCAAAGACAACCACAAGGCATTCTATAACTATGTCAAGAATTTAAATGGCAATACTCAGATTTGCTTTGAGCTACAACAGAATTGCATTAAATATACTGATCCCAAGGATATTGCCAGTATCATGGCAGATCGATACAGTGCCAACTTCACCCCCTCTCACCCCCTAAACGGCCAATCTCAATACTGGAAGATTGACAAATTCTGGTAATAACGGCTACACAGGTAAAAAACGCACTCTCCAAAGCTAAGAATACAGCATCCATGGGACCAGATGACATCCTGGGTTGTGTACTACATGAACTACAAAATGAACTGGCACCTCACCTAAGTGTCATGTTTAATCATACCCTCACCTCAGGCTTTGTGCCCACTGAGTGGCACACAACTACAGTTATCCCACTCCACAAGGGGGATCCACCTTGGATCCCGGGAACTACAGCTCCATCAGTCTGATGAGCCTCATCTGCAAGGCCATTGAACGTATTATCATGGAACTTATAAACAAAGATATTGGCAACCTTCAAACACTGGACCCCACCCAGTTTGGGTTATTGAAGGGCCAATCTTATCTACTGAATCTTATTGACTTCTTTGAATCAGTCTCCAGAGCCGTGGATGAGGGTAAGGCTGTCCACACAGCCTACCTGGACCTCGCCAAGGCCTTTGACACCATCCCTCACTCTGGAATCATAGATAAACTTACTAAGCTGGGCATTAATCCCTACATCACTCAATGGGTTGCCAACTGGCTTACTGACAGAACCCACAGTGTAAAAATAGCTGACTCCAAATCCAGCTTCAGACAAGTGACAAGTGGAGTACCTCAGGGTTCAGTCCTGGGACTGCTCTTGTTTGGCATCTACTTCTCTGAAGTACAGGCCAACACTAAGGGACTCTGGCTAACAATGTTCGCAGATGACTGCAAACTGGGAGCCATTACTGAATCCCCAAATGATGTGGATACTCTACAAAAGGGCCTTACAGAAACAGATGCTTGGTGCCAGAGCCATGGCTCAAGCTCAATGCCAAGAAATGTATAGTTATCCCCTTTGGGAAAAAACATGTACCCGTGAATTGCCACATAGGTGGCAGTACACTAAACACCGAACGTGTGATAAGAGACTTAGGGACACAGGTGGACAGTGGTCTCACCTTCAATAATAATGGTTATCCGATGCCCAATTAATACTCAACCCAAACAAAACTAAACTACTCATCTTCCAACCCACCAAACATACTCAAAACAGCTCTCACTTTAACATCACAGCAAAAGACAACACCACCATATACGCAACTGAACACACCAAATTGCTAGGAGTGGAAATAGACAATAAACTAAAATTTGACATTCACATATCCATGACCATAAAAAAAGTCCACAAAAAACTAGGAGCGTTATACAGAAATAAGCAACTTCTCACCAAAGCAGCAAAGATTTCAATAGCAAATTCCCACCTTCTCTCCACCCTACTTTATGCCTCTCCAATATATACCAACCTAAGGCAATGTGATCTAAACAAGCTAGAGACCTGCTACAACAAAATCACCAAATTCGCCACAGGGGCATCCTACCATAGTCACCACTGTCTCTCACTTGCTGAACTGGGCTGGCTTGAACTCCCTCACCTCCTTCAATGGTATCAACTCTCACTCGCCCACAAACTAGTAAACCATCCACTAAATGTCCCATCCCTCCAGAATCTACTCCAACCCTATCGCTCCACCAGACCACTAAGATCCAGCAACAAAAATCACTTGCAGATCACTAAAGCCAATAACTCTGCTGGTGAAGCACTATTCTCTTGCGCCATAGCCAAATTATGGAACTCCCTCCCACCCACAATTACCTCCATACCATCCTTCACCCACTTCAAAACTTTACTAAAAGCACACATAAAAACATGCTGGCTATGCCCTTGCAACTCCCACTCTAATATCACCCACCCCATCCAACCACTACCTTTCTTTTCACTCCACTAACTACCTTGAGTATAGCAAGCTCTAATGCTCATAAGCCTAGTACTTATTATACAGCAGGAACTTCTTATTGTAACATTTGTTAATGTCTGTTATGTACTTCATGGATAGATTCTAGTTGTCTACTGATGTACTATGTTCATCTGTAAATATGTTGTAAGTAATTGCTATGTAAATTGTTAATCGCTATGTAATCCAGTGTAACTACTGTCTGTTTGTTTTAACTGTGGAGCTTTTCTCCCGGGGCCTCCGCTGAAAATGGACCTACGTCCAGTCGGACACTCCCGGTCAACAAATATAAATAAACAAATAAATAAATAAATAACCACATCACCACAACAGTCAAGAAATCCTTCTATGTGGCACACCTCATCACTAAGGGCTTTTCATCCAGAAAAAAGGAGGTCACTGTCCCACTGTACTTATCCCTCATTAGACCCATTATAGAATATAACACCCCATTTGGTATGTACCACTCAAGACATCTGCAACAACTGGAAAGGCCGCAGAAATACCTCACTAAAAAAATCACAGGCCTAAAACAGATGCCCTATGCTGACCACCTTAAAAAACTCTAGCTATACTCAGTCACATATCGTCTACTCAGAGGCGATCTCTACTTAACATAAAAGGCCATGTCAAACCCAGAGCTGTTGGATATGCTACACTTAAAGAAATCCCAATCCCTCAGAGCCACACACTCCAGGGATCTAAATCTTGTCATCACAATAAACAAAACATGCTGGAGGGATAGGTTCCTGACCCAGAGACTCCCCAGACTCTGGAATAGACTGCCCATACGTGTCAAGCAGAGCACCTCCTTGGCCCTCTTCAAAAGGAACCTTGACGATTGGATGGGAGAAAGGAAATTCACCCCAGGGATCACATCAGCCGCCCTACTAGACAGGGGTCCACGGAAGTAAATATTGTGGGAAGAAATAGCAAGGAAATTGTTATGGCTAGGCTTGTATAGGCCCTAGGGCCAATAGCCTAGTACCAACCTATGAACCACAGTTTTATGGTATGTAAACAAATGGGGGGGGCAAAATCATACTTTTTGCAGACTAGCTCTTTTGGCATGGGAATTGGCAACTCAGTACCAAGTCAATCTGCATGTAGTGTACATTTCTTCCAACTAAAATGTTCTGGCTGACACTCTGAGCAGGTCCATGACTCAATCCCATGAATGGATGCTTCACAGGGATGTGTTTCTGGACATTCTCCACTGGTGGTGTACACCTCAAGTAGATCTTTGTGCCCCCCACTATGAACAGACAACTTCCAAAGTTTTATGCCAGAGTTCCAGGTCCTCCAGTATGGAAGGTGGATGCCCTATCAATCTCTTAGAAGGGAAGTTTCTCTCTGCATTCCCCCCTTCCCTCTTATTCAGCAAGTTCTGCTGAAGATTCAGCAGGATAAACCAAAAATCTTGCTTGTGACTCCCTTTTGGCCAAGACAACATTGGTTCCCTCTTCTTCTGCATTTAGTCAAGGGTTATCATCACAAGTTACCTCACAGGGTGGATCTCCTCATACAAGATAAAGGATCATACATTCACCCTCAGTTGTTAACTCTACCTCTAACATTGTGGGTGATAAACTTTTGATTCCTTTGAGGCACCTTTTCTCTGAGGATGTGCTTAGGGCACTGCAGGAGGCCAGGAAACCCAATACCATGAAATCCTACTTATCCAAATGGAAGAGGTTTTCCATCTTTTGTCTTTCTCGTTACCTAGACCCACTAACTGTGGACATCCCTTTGGTTCTATCTTACTTGTGTGAACTTTTGAAGGCTGGGTTGGCTTATTATTCTGTTAAAGCTCACCTATCAGCTATTTCTGCATGCCTGCCTTTGTCTCCTTTTTTGGCCTTGAGATTGGAGGTTAAAGATTTCCTTAAAGGAGTCCTTCATATTAGACCTCCCAGGAAACCTGCTTCAGCTGCCTGGGACCTTAATTTTGTTCTGGAAAAGCTCACTGTGACTCCTTTAGTGGCTGTAGCCACAGCTACCCTGCAATATTGTACTTCAGCAAGAATGGTGTCCGAACTACAAGCCTTGATGGCATCTCCACCCTTCCTGGTTTTCCATAAGGGTTCCTTTGCATACCAACCCTTTCTTTATGCCCAAGATAGTGTATGAGTTGTTGCTTAATCAGTCCATTAATTTGGCCACCTTTTTTCTTTCTCCACAGTCTTCCAGCAAGAGGATCCTACACACATTGGATGTGCACAGACAACTCAGATTTTATTTGGATAAAACTAAAGCTATCAGGAAATCTGATCAGCTTTTTGTGTCTTTTCATCCCAGGGTTCTGGGAAGACTTTTTTCCAAGCAGACTATTTCTACTTGGATTTCTAAGGCAATTTCTTTTTGTTATGTTTTTCATGGTAAGAGCCTTTTTTCTTCTGTTAAGGCTCACTCTACTAGGGCTGTAGCTTTCTCTGGTACTTTTTTTCAAGGGTTTGGATACTTCTTCCATTTTAGAAGCAGCTATTTGGACCCTTGTGCATATCTTTACTAAACATTACAAGTTGAATGGCATTTCTAGGACCAGTGCAGATTTTGCTAGAGACCTTCTGCATGGCTTTGTAGAGAGTTTCAGCTCCTTCCTCCTCCCTTTTTTCCTCATGAGCTGTGGTACACTCATTTGTGTAAGGAATGCTGCAACATAGAAATAGAAGGACATAGAATAGTTGTGTATAATTTTACCATAACCACAGATGTCCTTCTCTTCTGTGTTGCAGTATTCTATCCCTCCCATCTTCTCCCAGTTCATGTTCTTTTTTTTGGATGTGTGTTTTCCTCCTTTTGTTCCTTAGACATGTTTTTCCTGGGGCATTCAGTTCTGAGGATGGTACATGTAGATGTCAATTTTATGGAAGAAACCAGCTTTGGGCCTACGTGTAACATCCCACGTACCTAGCAGTGATAAAGGCTTTTGTATACTGTCTGGATGTCAGGATCATTTACAGCAGGGAATCCCTCATGTAAGGAATACTGCAACATAGGAATGGAAGACATCATGTCAATTATTAAAAGGTATAAGTAAACCTCTTTCTTTAGTATAAGTTCTTCCTGTGAGGTTATCTGGATATCCTATTATTTATATATCAGAAAGCATCATTGTATAAAGCATATTCTTATATGATTTGAAATGTCATCCGTGGAAACTGTTTGTTTATTTGTGTCTGCTTCATTAGTTTTAAATCAGTAAGAAATGCCGAGGGATTCACTAAATTCCTCGCCACTTGCAATAAGTGCCCAGTGAGATTTGATCAATTAAAATAATGACAAGAAAATATGATTCAGAGACAGGTATGACCATAATGAGAAAGACTTAATTATTAGCTCATCAGCATGTTTCTGAGTTGAATACTGCACTGTCAGGACTTTGCATCTTGTTAGCAAAGGCAACCTCCCATGCTCACACAACAACACATACATACACAATTTCTCACATAAACACACACAAACACAATCTCAAACATTCCCACATCTACTCCTCTTCAAATGGGCTATCCAATACTCTCTGACATACACGCGTCTGCACACACACACACACACACACACACACACACACACACACACACACACACACACACACACTCACACACACACACACACACATTGAAGCAATCACCTATTTACTGGCATGCATGTGCCAACACACACACACACACACACACACACACACACACACACACACACACACACACACACACACACACACACACACACACACAATTCCACATCTAACCTCCCCTAGTGTGATCACCTAGGCAGACATACACTCATACATACCCAAAATTCATACAGATTGTTCCTTAAATCTCTAGAGCTAGCAAATTGGTAGCAGCAGACATTTCTTTGGAAGAGCACATGGCTAATGCATTTTAGCCACTGCCCTAGACTGTCACTTTAACATGCAGCAGAAGAGGTGCTTAGTGGTACTCAGTGATAGAATGGTCACTGAATGGGAAAGGCTTAGCACAGTGCAGAAACTTTCCCAGCTATGCTTCCACATTGCACTAGGTCTTTCTGAGTCTCGACCAAGGTATGCATTAAAATGGCCAGAGAACCAAATGCCAATGATTAAGTTTTGTGTGTATGGAAGACATGCACTTTTTTATTAGTGTATCAACACTGCAGTTTCACAGTCATTGAGTTCATTATTTGCACTATAATTTTTATGTTAAAGTAGGATTAAGTTGTGCTATCAGTGGGTCACAGTCAAGATCTGAAATATAATCATGTTTCAGAATTTAGGATATGATACAGGCAGGCATAGGAAGCACTGCAGAAAATAATAATAATAATCATAATAAACATCACATATATTCTGAAACTTCAAACACAGGATGAGATTATGAGAACTTCCTTTTGTTCTCAAAACAGTCCTGATTACAGAGATTAAAAAAGAATCTTTTCTGTCACAAATTGACAGGTATAAAGTCAAATAAAGGACTTTCTTAACATATATTATGGACAGGGTTTGAATTCATTTTTAAGTTGTACTGTTTGATATGGTTGGACATTAGCCAGTTTTTGTATATAAGGCAGTATCAAATGTTAAGAAATTGCTTGAAGGGGCTGTGATGGTAGGAGCTACTGCCAGCCATGTGAGGAGAAGTATGGCAGTGGATGTATGACTTGTGCCAGCACAGCTAGCTGGACTTTTGTAAATAATTATATGTAATTTGTATATCAAACTGATTTTGTACAGATGCCTGTGCTGGAAATGTATTTGTGAGGTCTGCTTTTGTTAAAATGTATCAACAGTGCATACTGCTGGAATGAAAATAAATGTATGTGCATTATTGTAACTGAATTTCATGTATATGTTTTAATAGAGGATACTGGGATAGCAGAGGTTAAACAGCTTGCTTATTTAAAAAAAAATAAGGGAAATGTAAATGAGCTGCTACACCAATTAAAATGTCACCCCACAGTGCTGAATAGGACAGGAGATGGTGGGTCTGGAAGAAGACTTTGTTGATTAGCTTGGTAAAAGGAGGGGAAGCCCCAGGCACTGGCATAAACATTTAGATGTGTATTATAGCAATATATGCTAAATTCATGTCTCAGCTTCAAAGGGGGATAATGTGAGAACCTAGAGTCAGTTAACCAGATGAGGTAATTCTGCAAGCCTTCTTGGATATTATATTTTACAGGGAGTAATCTCTGAGTATTGAGTGTTCTATTTTGGGGAACCTGACTAGAAAGGCTGCACATGCATTTCATTGTGCCTTGCTCTATCAAGTAAGTTATTAGGGAATACTAATTCTCCTAGATTCATTCAGGAATATAGTGAAGCTTAGTTTAGAGATTGCTTTTCTTTGTTTTAGTTTGTCCATCAATGCTATTTTCAATATCTCCTGTGATTTGAACTCTGTGGCTTACTGTAAATATATATTTGGTATTTTCTTGTTCTTGTATTATTTATTATTAAATGTAGTTAAACTTTTCATTGTGGCTGGACCTTTTTAGAAGATATTTAAGCTTTCAGAGTATTTGCACATATTTATTTGGTGACATTGTGTGGGCCATTCCAGAAGGACTGGCTGTCTTAGTCAACTACTACCATTTTTACTAGTATTAATATTACACACTATAATTGGACACTCTTTGTTAAGGGCTTTAGAGTAACTGATTTTGGAATGTCTTGTGGTGGTGATAACTACCTTATACTCTGGGCAGAAGGGGACAGAGCAGGTAAATCTGTGCCAGCCTTTCCCAGGTGTGTGTGTGTGAAAAATCAAATCTCACAGTGTGTGTGCGTGTGTGTGTGTGTGTGTGTGTGTGTGTGTGTGTGTGTGTGTGTGTGTGTGTGTGTGTGTGTGTGTATGTGTGTGTGTGTGTCAGGTACTTGGAGCAGGGACACCAAGCATTGGGCTTACAGAGAGGGTGCTGAAGTTCTTGGCTTGGACACTCAGTTGAAGGAGTCTTATTGGAGACCTGGAGGGAGACAGATCGAGAGATCCAGACCATGGACTGAGTGTGTTCCCTTTGTGGTCTTAAGGGAAATTGCGCTTGATGCAGAGAGGTCTGCATCTGGAAATACTGATTGTGTACATTTTTATTGCAAGTGCACATCCCTCTCCAGTGTCAGTGGTGAGGATTTAGGGTCCTTGATTACTGGCCCAGTGTGGGGACATCACAGGGGCCAATAATAACACTTTTTATTGGATAAAAATGTATTTGGATGACACTAGAAAATGTGGTGCGTGCAAGCAATGTTCATTCATTTTAACAGAAGAAGTAATTACACTAATAATAATTTGAAGAGTAACATTAAATTAATGTCAGGGAATTGCAAAACCGTGGGGGTGGTATATATAGCAGTTTGCAAAAATTGCCCTTGTTTTTACATAGGCAAGACAGAACAAGCCTCTTACAAAACAATTTACAAACATGTATATGATCTTAGAACATACAGTACCAACAATGCCTTGTACAAACACTCAGTGGTTTGTGACAATTTCACAGGTTTTGGTTTTGGTATATTACATAAGGTTAATATTAACCCCAGAGGTGGATAATTGGAAACAAGGCTTGCATTTAGAGAACTTTTATGGCAACCTAAGTTAGAGGCAATGAATTCCCCAGGTTTAAATGATACAATATCTCTGATTCCAGTTTTAAAGCTTACGGGAGCTAAACCATAGGTGATTTTCCCATTTATGTATTTTTTTTTAGGAAAGTGTACATTATGTATTGGTTCAGGTATATTTTTATGACAACTAAGAATATTATTCTGTTATTGATTTTTAAATAATAACTTATTTAAAATATATATAGAAATTTTAGGTTTGTATATTTGTGTTTAACTATTTAATGCTATAATTTATTGTTTGCAATGCAATTGAATGGTATTTGTTGGTTTAAGCATTTTTTAAATGATGCTAAACACAATTGCACTTTACTTTCACTTTAAATTTTAAGTATAAAAGCTAGGGACTTTCTGTGACCTTTAGTTCTGATGAAGTTCCGGTTCAGGAATGAAAGCACTTAAGTTATTTATTTAATAAATTCAACCTCTTGAATTATCTTATCTGACTGTGTTTTACATCTTTTATGTGCCCTGCACTTACAATGTTGGTGGTGTGATTCTTAGTGTGGTTTTCGATATTGGCTGGTTTTTCTTTTGTTCTGATTCATTTTAAGCTCCCAATTCATAGAACAAATTTCAGACTGTCCTCAAGCACCAGATATGTCTACATTGTTATTTGTTTGTAAATCACTGCTGTAAACATGAAAAATAAAAGGAAATATTTTGAAATGCAAGCTGCAAAATAAACTAGGCAACATGTCAAATAAAACAGGCTGATGCTAATCAAGCAGAACGTTGATGAATTAGTTGTATTGCTAGCACTTGGGAGAAAAGCTTGAAGTGGGTTGCTCTTCTGGCAACACTTTTTCTCATTCATCTGATCCAACTTGTATATCCTTAAGCCACTTGTTGGATCCAAGCTGGTGAAAATAGTGCTCCAACCTCCAATTATTTTCATTTTTTCCTACCCATAATTTATCTACAGGTGAAACTTCCTCATATCTTGGTTGCTGCCTCATTATTCAGATGAGGTCACGATCTTCAGCAAGCTAAGTGCTACATCTCTCTTAATTATTATTAGGCATTTCTTCTGTATATTTCTACTTGTTTCTGCATAGTCTGTATATCTTTCTTTTTCTGTGACTATAAGAGCTCCTTTTACTAGGTTTTTCACATTTCTTCATCGAGTGGGCATTAGGCCTACCTCTCTCCTGCCTCATTAAAAAAAAGGACCAAATATTTATATATCATAGTGTTAGGTACTTGTGTGTATATATATATATATATATATATATATATATATATATATATACATATATACACACACACACACACACACACACACACACACACACACACACACACGTACACTTGTGTGTGTTTATATATATATGTCTTCATTCTTCTTGTTAACTGTTGCTTATTGCTGTAGTTGTGATACTTGTGGTTTGTCATTGTTTCTTTGGAACAGAAGCAAACAAAAAGAGGCATATTTCAAGAAATGTGTGCATTGCGGCCACAAAATGACCAGTAGTTCAGCTCTGTCGATATCTCCGACATTAGCTGCACCTTCCTTCTTCCTCAGAAATGATTGTTACTGTTAACAAATCATCCAGGAGCCTAATCCGTATAACAGCATCTGAGACAAAGCTTTCCTGACTCCCTTCTCTACTGGCATCACAGTCTTCATTTAGGTTCTTTAAGAGTGTTTTTGATTTGAAGTTGGATCATATGATGAGGACCTTCATCAAGACACAGATAGATATTGGTGTTCTTCCATCCCCCTCCACTTCAAGGGTGGAGTGGTCTTGTCCCTCATCCCCTATATTGCTTCTTCCCTTGGTTTGATCATTGAATCCAGTGGTATCAGGTCCAACTACCCTTCTGGTGCTTGTGACCTTGGCTCTGAGTTCTAATCTTTATCTCTGAAAGTTTCGGATCTGATTCACTCAGTCCTGAGGTCATTGTATTCAAGTGGATCTCAGGACTGACATCTCAGTATCAACACTGTGGCTGTAACTTCGGACTCATCACATATGGTGCCTTTTTCGATGTTTGAGTTGTTGACATGTGATGCAAAGCTAGCAGTTCCCTCCATGGGTCTATCTGCTCTATTGGGTTCAGAGATTCCTTCATCAAAGTCACCTATCTGTTGTACTGAGGGGACAACACTAGTACTGGATGGGGGTTCCTCAGCTCAGACAAACAGAGGCTTGGTCTTTTAGGTTATAAGAAGGATCATAACCTTTCCCCAAAGAGCTGCTACACAGGCTACATCAGTGTTGCTCTGGCAAGGAACCCTTCCACCTCTGTTTCGACCCTCTTGTACTTTCCAGGGTGATAGCTGAGCTCATGTTCTCAAACATCTTGCTCAACTGCAGAACAAGCCCTCTGATGATTTAGACTCCCCAGCATCTGAGATTCCAAAGAAGAGGACAAACAAAAGAAGGCACATTAACTCACTGGATTAGTCAATCAAGTTGGATGCTGACTCAGTGGGCTGAGTGGGATCCCCTCAATCCCCACTATAACACCTACACTTTAGTGATGTCTTGGAGCTTATGTGCCACAGGGGAGATTGGCATGCAGCAGATGTGCAGGTCCTGTTTTTGAGGCATATGGCTCAGCCACTCTACTTCTTCAGTTGTTATTCCAGCAGACCGCCTGACTGATCTGGCCTTCAGGATAGCATGACAAGAACCTGACTCTTCTGGAAGTTCCTAGGAAGCCAAACAAAATTCTCCACCCCCCCCCCTCCCCAAGGACAGGCAGTTTTGGTCCAAGATTCCCCTGGTCAGATCTATCATCACAGTAGTAGCATCCCAAAAATAGCTGACAGATGATATAGTGACTGTATATATGCCAAACAGGGCAATAGACAGGATGGGGAAGTAGGGATTTGTTTTAAGTACCTTTGCACTACAGGCCTTGAAATATGCCAAACACACCTGAACTGGTTTCATATAGATTTGGCAAAGTAGGCCTTAGCCTCTCTGAGAAGGCTGCCCACCTTTGGCACCATGTTCAGTATTATGCATGCAGTTCAGGCATAATGCAGCCAGTGGAGCAGCAAGAGTGGTGTCCACAGACATTACAATGAGGCATCATGCCCTGCTATGCCTCTTTGATTTTGTAGATAATTGCAAAGCTTCCTTTACTAACACCCTTTATAATGGATCATCCTTGTTTGATCCATCTGTTAAAGAAGGAATGCAGAAATGCAAACAGACTGGAGAAATGCTGTCTGCTGTAGGCATTAAATCTGAGACCCTGCAGTGATTTTATAGTATTATCCAAAAGGGGTACAAGTCCCAATGGTTTGGAAAATCCCTGTGCCAGCCCTTTGAGTCCATCTGTGACAGGGGCAACCCCTTTAATGAATGCCTTCCCAGAGGTTTTGGAGATCCGCAGAACCAGGGGTACTTAGGTCCCTTCTTTGATTGGCAGCCTGAAAAGGTGCTTGACTGCACTCCCTTTGTCGGCAGTTGGTTGTTTATCCCTCTACTTGCCTGCATAAATGGCCATCACACAGGATCCTTAGGTCATAGGGATAATATCCAGTGGCTATGACATATCTTTTGTCTCTATCCCTCCCCTTGCAGCAGGAAGTAGCCATAAGAGAAATCCCCTCTTATTGTTTTTTTTTTTTTTACAAAAAATAGCTAGCAAAGATATCCCACTGGGTCAAACGGTGTCAGATTATTATTTCAAGTTATTTTTGGTTATTTTATTTGATCTCAACCAGTTCTTCAGAAAGGCAATTTTCCCTGACATTCGCCAAAAATCATTTGTGTACTCCTTAAAAAATTTAATGCCTTTTTGGAGTTCTCAAGCCAGTCTATTCAATACCTACCAAATTCCTTTCTAATAGCTTATGTTGCATTTCTTTTCAAAACTTTTTAATTGTTCTACTAAAGTCAAGTTAACTTTTGAGCCTGTTTTATGACTATTTGAACCATTTTGAAAATCAAATTTTAGATTTTTCCACTGCATTTTATCCAAATGATTTTCCATAAAACCACTAGCTGCTAAAACATTTCTCTTACCGGTCTGTACATTGACATGTACATTGGCATTCCTCCTTATTAGCAGACTTATTACTTGTTGTGGGAGTAGGCTGTGTTAACGGTAAGCCCAGACTACCTAGACTACCCAGATTTTTGGGGGAGCCAAGGGTAATTGTAATTACATGGAATCAGCAACTGGTAATCCAAATGAAAAAGAAGGAGAAATGATGTCATCACGAAGGGACGCGCATCTCCAGCATGACGAACATGCTATGGAAGAGGGTCCGCGGCATTCTGAACGGTTGCGTAACCGAGAAGGGAATTACTCACAACGGATGAGAGAAGAGACTGAGAGACACGTGGACCAGGGAGCCAGACCTAAGAAATGGGGTCCGCAACGAAAACAGCACAAGGATTTTTGCCAGGACTGGAGATAGAAGCTTGGTTCGCCCATATGACGGTTCGGTCAAGAACATCAAGTGGGTGGTAAAATTGAAGACAAATTATGGTTAGGGAACATTGACGAGTTAGTGGAATTTTAATCCATGGAGGTATTAAAAGTAGCAATGGATGCTGAAGGGGTGGATGGACCCCCTAGTAGCAAAATGACTGATTTGTTATTAAATGTAAGTATTTACCAGACTGTGGATACCACAATGGATGATGGTTTAGATGTAATAGTTTTATCTGGATCAAATTATTGTGATGCAAACAATTGTGTGACTATTAATAGAACAAATTAAGTTTATTTTAACAGTGAAACAAATTTTTCCTGAGACTAGTAATTACTGATCTGCATTTAGTAAATAATAAGGCTGGATTGTTATTTAATAGCAATACTGATATAAATAATGTTATATACGTTTTAGAAGACAGCGAGAATAATTTAGACATTAGAACTTGTCTACAATTGTGAATTGTGTGTCTAATAAATGGTATATTTGAGAAGTTCCTTGGTTGGACTGATTTGGACTGATCGAGTTTCCGTGTAAGAATATTGGTTCTTCAGTTTATCTGGATTTTTGGTTTGGCATCATGGAATCTGGGGCGGCCAATTCAGACATCGTGGAGCTATTACTCAAAATTAATGATCAATTGTCTGAGCATACGGAGCAAATCAAAACTTTGGTGGAGCAACAACAGGCATCATCCCTGGGCTCCCCCAAAAATCTGGGTAGTCTAGGTAGTCTGGGCTTACCGTTAACACAGCCTACTCCCACAACAAGTAATAAGTCTGCTAATAAGGAGGCGAATGCCAATGTACATGTCAATGTACAGACCGGTAAGAGAAATGTTTTAGCAGCTAGTGGTTTTATGGAAAATCATTTGGATAAAATGCAGTGGAAAAATCTAAAATTTGATTTTCAAAATGGTTCAAATAGTCATAAAACAGGCTCAAAAGTTAACTTGACTTTAGTAGAACAATTAAAAAGTTTTGAAAAGAAATTGCATACTATGAAAAAGCTCCAGTTAGAAAACGGATATTTGAGTAGGAATATTGAACTAGAACTAGTGCCTCGGGGACTAAGATTATGGAGATACCCAAATGGTATTTATGGGAACGAGGCAATGATCCAGGAAGTACACAAGCTTTTTGATCAAACAGGGTTGGAGTTAATGAGAATAATGATAAAATACAATGACGAAGTTATAGCTCGTTTAATGAATGAATTGGAGCAGGACAATGACACTATACTAAGCGATTTGAATTTCGTGCATTATTTAACCAATTATCAAAACATTTTAAATACAGTTGAAAATGACTGTTATACTATATTCCAAAGGAAAACACGTAAAATACAGAGGGATACTGATGAATATCGTAATCAGAGGGTGTATCCCTTGTCTAAGGGTAATCGTAATTACATGGAATCAGCAACTGGTAATCCAAATGAAAAAGAAGAGGAAATGATGTCATCACAAAGGGACGCACATCTCCAGCATGACAAACACGCTATGGAAGAGGGTCAGAGCCATTCTGAACGGTTGCGTAACCGAGAAGGGAATTATTCACAACGGATGAGAGAGGAGTCTGAGAGACACGTGGACCAGGGAGCC
Source organism: Protopterus annectens (assembly GCF_019279795.1). Lineage (NCBI taxonomy): Eukaryota > Metazoa > Chordata > Ceratodontiformes > Protopteridae > Protopterus > Protopterus annectens. Next base: position 330,234,493 of record NC_056732.1, read on the forward strand.
ATACCTAAGAAATGGGGTCCACAACGAAAACAGCATGAGGATTTTCACCAGGACTGGAGATAGAAGCGTCGGGTGGTTCGGCCCATATGACGGTTCGGTCGAGAACATCAAGTGTGGGTGGTAAAATTGAAGACAAACTACGGTTAGGGAACATTGACGAGTTAGCAGAATTTCAACCCATGGAGGTATTAACAGTAGCAATGGATGCTGAAGGGGTGGATGGACCCCCTAGTAGGGAAATGACTGATTCGTTATTAAATGTAAGTATTTACCAGACTGTAGATACCACAATGAATGATGGTTTAATTGTAATGGTTTTATCTGGATCAAATTATTGTGATGCAAATAATTGTGTGACTATTAATGGAACAAATGAAGATTATTTTAACAGTGAAACAAATTTTTCGCTTGAGACTAGCGTAATTACTGATCTGCATTTAGTAAATAATAAGGCTGGATTGTTATTTAATAGCAATACTGATATGAATAATGTTATAAACGTTTTAGAAGACAGCGAGAATAATTTAGACATTAGAAATTGTCTACAATTGTGAATTGTGTGTCTAATAAATGGTATATTTGAGAAGCTCCTTGGTTGGACTGATTTGGACTGATCGAGTTTCCGTGTAAGAATATTGGTTCTTCAGTTTATCTGGATTTTTGGTTTGCTATCATCACAGTAGTAGCATCCCAAAAATAGCTGATAGACGATATAGTGACTGTATATATGCCAAACAGGGCAATAGACAGGATGGGGAAGTAGGGGTTTGTTTTAAGCACCTTTGCACTACAGGCCTTGAACTATGCCAAACACACCTGAACTGGTTTCATTTAGATTTGGCAAAGTAGGCCTTAGCCGCTCTGAGAAGGCTGCCCACCTTTGGCACCATGTTCAATATTACGCATGCAGTTCAGGCATAATGCAGCCAGTGGAGCAGCAAGAGTGGTGTCCACAGACATTACAATGAGGCATCATGCCCTGCTATGCCTCTTTGATTTTGTAGATAATTTCAAAGCTTCCTTTACTAACACCCTTTATAATGGATCATCCTTGTTTGATCCATCTGTTAAAGAAGGAATGCAGAAATGCAAACAGACTGGAGAAATGCTGTCTGCTGTAGGCATTAAATCTGAGACCCTGCAGTGATTTTATAGTATTAGCCAAAAGGGGTACAAGTCCCAATGGTTTGGAAAATCCCAGTGCCAGCCCTTTGAGTCCATCTGTGACAGGGGCAACCCCTTTAATGAATGCCTTCCCAGAGGTTTTGGAGATCCACAGAACCAGGGGTACTTAGGTCCCTTCTTTGATTGGCAGCCTGAAAAGGTGCTCGACTGCACTCCCTTTGTTGGCAGTTGGTTGTTTATCCCTCTACTTGCCTGCATAAATGGCCATCACACAGGATCCTTAGGTCATGGGGATAATATCCAGTGGCTATGACATATCTTTTGCCTCTATCCCTCCCCTTGCAGCAGGAAGTAGCCAGAAGAGAAATCCCCTCTTATTGTTTTTTTTTTTTTTTTTTACAAAAAATAGCTAGCAAAGATATCCCACTGGGTCAAACGGTGTCAGATTATTATTTCAAGTTATTTTTGGTTCCAAAAACAAAACAAAAACATTTTGACTTAAGTGATCTCAACCAGTACATCAAAAAGACCTGCTTCAGAATGGTTATGGTGCAAGTAATTTTGCCCTGCTTACAGCCAAAAGATTCGATGTAATTGAGAAACTTTCAAGATGCTTAACTCCAAAATAAAATTAGGAAAGTGTTGGGAATGTTTCTCTGCTTCGATATTGGAGCCAGTCAGTTGCAGGTCAGAACTCAGCCAGTTGGTCTAATCACAACCTGAAAAGTTATTTAATATGAATGACTGAACCTAAAGCTATCAGGAAATCTGATCAGCTTTTTGTGTCTTTTCATCCCAGGGTTCTGGAAGACTTTTCTCCAAGCAGACTATTTCTACTTGGATTTCTAAGGGAATTTCTTTTTGTTATGTTTTTCATGGTAAGAGACTTTTTTTCTTCTGTTAAGGCTCACTCTACTAGGGCTGTAGCTTTTCTGATACTTTTATTCAAGGGTTTGGATACTTCTTCCATTTTAGAAGCAGCTATTTGGACCCTTGTGCATATCTTTACTAAACATTACAAGTTGAATGGCATTTCTAGGACCAGGGCAGATTTTGCTAGAGACCTTCTGCATGGCTTTGTAGAGAGTTTCAGCTCCTTCCTCCTCCCTTTTTTCCTCATGAGATGTGGTACACTCATTTGTGTAAGGAATGCTGCAACTTAGAAATAGAAGGACATAGAATAGTTGTGTATAATTTTACCATAACCACAGATGTCCTTCTCTTCTGTGTTGCAGTATTCTATCCCTCCCATCTTCTCCCAGTTCATGTTCTTTTTTTGGATGTGTGTTTTCCTCTTTTTGTTCCTTAGACATGGTTTTCCTGAGGCATTCAGTTCTGAGGATGGTACATGTAGATATCAATTTTATGGAAGAAACCAGCTTTGGGCCTACGTGTAACATCCCACGTACCTAGCAGTGATAAAGGCTTTTGTATACTGTCTGGATGTCAGGATCATTTACAGCAGGGAATCCCTCATGTAAGGAATACTGCAACATAGGAATGGAAGACATCATGTCAATTATTAAAAGGTATAAATAAACCTCTTTCTTTAGTATAAGTTCTTCCTGTGAGGTTATCTGGATATCCTATTATTTATATATCAGAAAGCATCATTGTATAAAGCATATTCTTATATGATTTGAAATGTCATCCGTGGAAACTGTTTATTTGTGTCTGCTTCATTAGTTTTAAATCAGTAAGAAATGCCGAGGGATTCACTAAATTCCTCGCCACTTGCAATAAGTGCCCAGTGAGATTTGATCAATTAAAATAATGACAAGAAAATATGATTCAGAGACAGGTATGACCATAATGAGAAAGACTTAATTATTAGCTCATCAGCATGTTTCTGAGTTGAATACTGCACTGTCAGGACTTTGCATCTTGTTAGCGAAGGCAACCTCCCATGCTCACACAACAACACATACATACACAATTTCTCACATAAACACACACAAACACAATCTCAAACATTCCCACATCTACTCCTCTTCAAATGGGCTATCCAATACTCTCTGACATACACGCGTGCGTGCACGCACACACACACACACACACACACACACACACACACACACACACACACACGCACGCACACACACACACACACACACACACACACACACACATATTGAAGCAATCACCTATTTACTGGCATGCATGTGCCAACACACACACACACACACGATTCCACATCTAACCTCCCCTAGTGTGATCACCTAGGCAGACATACACTCATACATACCCAAAATTCATACGGATCGTTCTGTGAATCTCTAGAGCTAGCAAATTGGTAGCAGCAGACATTTCTTTGGAAGAGCACATGGCTAATTCGTTTTAGCCACTGCCCTAGACTGTCACTTTAACATGCAGCAGAAGAAGTGCTTAGTGGTACTCAGTGATAGAATGGTCACTGAATGGGAAAGGCTTAGCACAGTGCAGAAACTTTCCCAGCTATGCGTCCACATTGCACGAGGTCTTTCTGAGTCTCGACCAAGGTATGCATTAAAATGGCCAGAGAACCAAATGCCAATGATTAAGTTTTGTGTGTATGGAAGACATGCACTTTTTTATTAGTGTATCAACACTGCAGTTTCACAGTCACTGAGTTCATTATTTGCACTATAATTTTTATGTTAAAGTAGGATTAAGTTGTGCTATCAGTGGGTCACAGTCAAGATCTGAAATATAATCATGTTTCAGAATTTAGGATATGATACAGGCAGGCATAGAAAGCACTGCAGAAAATAATAATAATAATAAACATCACATATATTCTGAAACTTCAAACACAGGATGAGATTATGAGAACTTCCTTTTGTTCTCAAAACAGTCCTGATTACAGAGATTAAAAAAGAATCTTTTCTGTCACAAATTGACAGGTATAAAGTCAAATAAAGGACTTTCTTAACATATATTATGGACAGGGTTTGAATTCATTTTTAAGCTGTACTGTTTGATATGGTTGGACATTAGCCAGTTTTTGTATATAAGGCAGTATCAAATGTTAAGAAATTGCTTGAAGGGGCTGTGATGGTAGGAGCTACTGCCAGCCATGTGAGGAGAAGTATGGCAGTGGATGTATGACTTGTGCCAGCACAGCTAGCTGGAATTTTGTAAATAATTATATGTAATTTGTATATCAAACTGGTTTTGTACAGATGCTTGTGCTGGAAATGTATTTGTGAGGTCTGCTTTTGTTAAAATGTATCAACAGTGCATCCTGCTGGAATGAAAATAAATGTATGTGTATTATTGTAACTGAATTTCATGTATATGTTTTAATAGAGGATACTGGGATAGCAGAGGTTAAACAGCTTGCTTACTTTAAAAAAATAAGGGAAATGTAAATGAGCTGCTACACCAATTAAAATGTCACCCCACAGTGCTGAATAGGACAGGAGATGGTGGGTCTGGAAGAAGACTTTGTTGATTAGCTTGGTAAAAGGAGGGGAAGCCCCAGGCACTGGCATAAACATTTAGATGTGTATTATAGCAATCTATGCTAAATTCCTGTCTCAGCTTCAAAGGGGGATAATGTGAGAACCTAGAGTCAGTTAACCAGATGAGGTAATTCTGCAAGCCTTCTTGGATATTATATTTTACAGGGAGTAATCTCTGAGTATTGAGTATTCTATTTTGGGGAACCTGACTAGAAAGGCTGCACATGCATTTCATTGTGCCTTGCTCTATCAAGTAAGTTATTAGGGAATACTAATTCTCCTAGATTCATTCAGGAATATAGTGAAGCTTAGTTTAGAGCTTGCTTTTCTTTGTTTTAGTCTGTCCATCAATGCTATTTTCAATATCTCCTGTGATTTTAACTCTGTGGTTTACTGTAAATATATATTTGGTATTTTCTTGTTCTTGTATTATTTATTATTAAATATAGTTAAACTTTTCATTGTGGCTGGACCTTTTTAGAAGATATTTAAGCTTTCAGAGTATTTGCACATATTTATTTGGTGACATTGTGTGGGCCAATCCAGAAGGACTGGCTGTCTTAGTCAACTACTACCATTTGTACTAGTATTAATATTACACACTATAACTGGACACTCTTTGTTAAGGGCTTTAGAGTAGCTGATTTTGGAATGTCTTGTGGTGGTGATAACTACCTTATACTCTGGGCAGAAGGGGACAGAGCAGGTAAATCTGTGCCAGCCTTTCCCAGGTGTATGTGTGTGAAAAATCAAATCTCACAGTGTGTGTGTGTGTGTGTGTGTGTGTGTGTGTCAGGTACTTGGAGCAGGGACACCAAGCATTGGGCTTACAGAGAGGGTGCTGAAGTTCTTGGCTTGGACACTCAGTTGAAGGAGTCTTATTGGAGACCTGGAGGGAGACAGATCGAGAGATCCAGACCATGGACTGAGTGTGTTCCCTTTGTGGTCTTAAGGGAAATTGTGCTTGATGCAGAGAGGTCTGCATCTGGAAATACTGATTGTGTACATTTTTATTCCAAGTGCACATCCCTCTCCAGTGTCAGTGGTGAGGATTTAGGGTCCTTGATTACTGGCCCAGTGTGGGGACATCACAGGGGCCAATAATAACACTTTTTATTGGATAAAAATGTATTTGGATGACACTAGAAAATGTGGTGCATGCAAGCAATGTTCATTCATTTTAACAGAAGAAGTAATTACACTAATAATAATTTGAAGAGTAAGATTAAATTAATGTCAGGGAATTGCAAAACCGTGGGGGTGGTATATATAGCAGTTTGCAAAAATTGCCCTTGTTTTTATGTAGGCAAGACAGAACGAGCCTCTTACAAAACAATTTACAAACATGTATATGATCTTAGAACATACAGTACCAACAATGCCTTGTACAACACTCAGTGGTTTGTGACAATTTCACAGGTTTTGGTTTTGGTATATTACATAAGGTTAATATTAACCCCAGAGGTGGATAATTGGAAACAAGGCTTGCATTTAGACAACTTTTATGGCAAACTAAGTTAGAGGCAATGAATTCCCCAGGTTTAAATGATACAATATCTCTGATTCCAGTTTTAAAGCTTACGGGAGCTAAACCATAGGTGATTTTCCCATTTATGTATTTTTTTTTTAGGAAAGTGTACATTATGTATTGGTTCAGGTATATTTTTATGACAACTAAGAATATTATTCTGTTATTGATTTTTAAATAATAACTTATTTAAAATATATATAGAAATTTTAGGTTTGTATATTTGTTTTTAACTATTTAATGTTATAATTTATTGTTTGCAATGCAATTGAATGGTATTTGTTGGTTTAAGCATTTTTTAAATGATGCTAAACACAATTGCACTTTACTTTCACTTTAAATTTTAAGTATAAAAGCTAGGGACTTCCTGTGACCTTTAGTTCTGATGAAGTTCCGGTTCAGGAATGAAAGCACTTAAGTTATTTATTTAATAAATTCAACCTCTTGAATTATCTTATCTGACTGTGTTTTACATCTTTTATGTGCCCTGCACTTACAATGTTGGTGGTGTGATTCTTAGTGTGGTTTTCGATATTGGCTGGTTTTTCTTTTGTTCTGATTCATTTTAAGCTCCCAATTCATAGAACAAGCACCAGATATGTCTACATTGTTATTTGTTTGTAAATCACTGCTGTAAACATGAAAAATAAAAGGAAATATTTTGAAATGCAAGCTGCAAAATAAACTAGGCAACATGTCAAATAAAACAGGCTGATGCTAATCAAGTAGATCGTTGATGAATTAGTTGTATTGCTAGGACTTGGGAGAAAAGCTTGAAGTGGATTGCTCTTCTGGCAACACTTTTTCTCATTCATCTGATCCAACTTGTATATCCTTAAGCCACTTGTTGGATCCAAGCTGGTAAAAATAGTGCTCCAACCTCCAATTCTTTTCATTTTTTCCTACCCGTAATTCATCTAGAGGTGAAACTTCCTCGTATCTTGGTTGCTGCCTCATTATTCAGATGAGGTCACGATCTTCAGCAAGCTAAGTGCTACATCTCTCTTAATTATTATTAGGCATTTCTTCTGCATATTTCTACTTGTTTCTGCATATTCTGTATATCTTTCTTTTTCTGTGACTATAAGAGCTCCTTTTACTAGGTTTTTCACATTTCTTCATTGAGTGGGCATTAGGCCTACCTCTCTCCTGCCTCATTAAAAAAAAGGACCAAATATTTATATATCATAGTGTTAGGTACTTGTATATATATATATATATATATATATATATATATATATATATATATATATATATATATATACATACACACACACACACACACACACACACACACACACACACACACACACACACACGTACACTTGTGTGTGTTTATATATATATGTCTTCATTCTTCTTGTTAACTGTTGCTTATTGCTGTAGTTGTGATACTTGTGGTTTGTCATTGTTTCTTTGGAACAGAAGCAAACAAAAAGAGGCATATTTCAAGAAATGTGTGCATTGCGGCCACAAAATGACCAGTAGTTCAGCTCTGTCAATATCTCCAACATTAGCTGCACCTTCCTTCTTCCTCAGAAATGATTGTTACTGTTAACAAATCATCCAGGAGCCTAATCCGTATAACAGCATCTGAGACAAAGCTTTCCTGACTCCCTTCTCTACTGGCATCACAGTCTTCATTTAGGTTCTTTAAGAGTGTTTTTGATTTGAAGTTGGATCATATGATGAGGACCTTCATCAAGACACAGATAGATATTGGTGTTCTTCCATCCCCCTCCACTTCAAGGGTGGAGTGGTCTTGTCCCTCATCCCCTATATTGCTTCTTCCCTTGGTTTGATCATTGAATCCAGTGGTATCAGGTCCAACTACCCTTCTGGTGCTTGTGACCTTGGCTCTGAGTTCTAATCTTTATCTCTGAAAGTTTCGGATCTGATTCACTCAGTCCTGAGGTCATTGTATTCAAGTGGATCTCAGGACTGACATCTCAGTATCAACACTCATCACATATGGTGCCTTTTTCGATGTTTGAGTTGTTGACATGTGATGCAAAGCTAGCAGTTCCCTCCATGGGTCTATCTGCTCTATTGGGTTCAGTGATTCCTTCATCAAAGTCACCTATCTGTTGTACTGAGGGGACAGCACTAGTACTGGATGGGGGTTCCTCAGCTCAGACAAACAGAGGCTTGGTCTTTTAGGTTATAAGAAGGATCATAACCTCTCCCCAAAGAGCTGCTACACAGGCTACATCAGTGTTGCTCTGGCAAGGAACCCTTCAACCTCTGTTTCGACCCTCTTGTACTTTCCAGGGTGATAGCTGAGCTCATGTTCTCAAACATCTTGCCCAACTGCAGAATAAGCCCTCTGATGATTTAGACTCCCCAGCATCTGAGATTCCAAAGAAGAGGACAAACAAAAGAAGGCACATTAACTCACTGGATTAGTCAATCACTTTGGATGCTGACTCAGTGGACTGAGTGGGATCCCCTCAATCCCCACCACAATACCTACACTTTAGTGATGTCTTGGAGCTTATGTGCCACAGGGGAGATTGGCATGCAGCAGATGTGCAGGTCCTGTTTTTGAGGCATATGGCTCAGCCACTATACTTCTTCAGTTGTTATTCCAGCAGACCACCTGACTGATCTGGCCTTCAGGATAGCATGACAAGAGCCTGACTCTTCTGGAAGTTCCTAGGAAGCCAAACAAAATTCTCCACCCCCCCCCCCCCCAAGGACAGGCAGTTTTGGTCCAAGAGTCCCCTGGTCAGATCTATCATCACAGTATTCTTATACAGAAACTCGATCAGTCCAAATCAGTCCAACCAAGGAACTTCTCAAATATACCATTTATTAGACACACAATTCACAATTGTAGACAAGTTCTAATGTCTAAATTATTCTCGCTGTCTTCTAAAATGTTTATAACATTATTCATATCAGTATTGCTATTAAATAACAATCCAGCCTTATTATTTACTAAATGCAGATCAGTAATTACGCTAGTCTCAGGCGAAAAATTTGTTTCACTGTTAAAATAAACATCATTTGTTCCATTAATAGTCACACAATTATTTGCATCACAATAATTTGATCCAGATAAAACCATTACATCTAAACCATCATTCATTGTGGTATCTACAGTCTGGTAAATACTTACATTTAATAACGAATCAGTCATTTCGCTACTAGAGGGTCCATCCACCCCTTCAGCATCCATTGCTACTGTTAATACCTCCATGGGTTGAAATTCTGCAAACTCGTCAATGTTCCCTAACCGTAGTTTGTCTTCAATTTTACCACACACACTTGATGTTCTCGACCGAACCGTCATATGGGCCGAACCACCCGACGCTTCTATCTTCAGTCCTCGTGAAAATCCTCATGCTGTTTTCGTTGTGGACCCCATTTCTTAGGTCTGGCTTCCTGGTCCACGTGTCTCTCAGTCTCCTCTCTCATCCGTTGTGAGTAATTCCCTTCTCGGTTACGCAACCGTTCAGAATGCCTCGGACCCTCTTCCATAGCGTGTTCGTCATGCTGGAGATGCGCGTCCCTTTGTGATGACATCATTTCCCCTTCTTTTTCATTTGGATTACCAGTTGCTGATTCCATGTAATTACGATTACCCTTAGACAAGGGATACACCCTCTGATTACGATATTCGTCAGTATCCCTCTGTATTTTACGTGTTTTCCTTTGGAATATAGTATAACAGTCATTTTCAACTGTATTTAAAATGTTTTGATAATTGGTTAAATAATGCACGAAATTCAAATCGCTTAGTATAGTGTAATTGTCCTGCTCCAATTCATTCATTAAACGAGCTATAACTTCGTCATTGTATTTTATCATTATTCTCATTAACTCCAACCCTGTTTGATCAGAAAGCTTGTGTACTTCCTGGATCATTGCCTCGTTCCCATAAATACCATTTGGGTATCTCCATAATCTTAGTCCCCAAGGCACTAGTTCTAGTTCAATATTCCTACTCAAATATCCGTTTTCTAACTGGAGCTTTTTCATAGTATGCAATTTCTTTTCAAAACTTTTTAATTGTTCTACTAAAGTCAAGTTAACTTTTGAGCCTGTTTTATGACTATTTGAACCATTTTGAAAATCAAATTTTAGATTTTTCCACTGCATTTTATCCAAATGATTTTCCATAAAACCACTAGCTGCTAAAACATTTCTCTTACCGGTCTGTACATTGACATGTACATTGGCATTCGCCTCCTTATTAGCAGACTTATTACTTGTTGTGGGAGTAGGCTGTGTTAACGGTAAGCCCAGACTACCTAGACTACCCAGATTTTTGGGGGAGCCAAGGGTAATTGTAATTACATGGAATCAGCAACTGGTAATCCAAATGAAAAAGAAGGAGAAATGATGTCATCACGAAGGGACGCGCATCTCCAGCATGACGAACATGCTATGGAAGAGGGTCCGCGGCATTCTGAACGGTTGCGTAACCGAGAAGGGAATTACTCACAACGGATGAGAGAAGAGACTGAGAGACACGTGGACCAGGGAGCCAGACCTAAGAAATGGGGTCCGCAACGAAAACAGCACAAGGATTTTTGCCAGGACTGGAGATAGAAGCGTCGGGTGGTTCGGCCCATATGACGGTTCGGTCAAGAACATCAAGTGTGGGTGGTAAAATTGAAGACAAACTACGGTTAGGGAACATTGACGAGTTAGCAGAATTTCAACCCATGGAGGTATTAACAGTAGCAATGGATGCTGAAGGGGTGGATGGACCCCCTAGTAGCAAAATGACTGATTCGTTATTAAATGTAAGTATTTACCAGACTGTAGATACCACAATGAATGATGGTTTAGATGTAATGGTTTTATCTGGATCAAATTATTGTGATGCAAATAATTGTGTGACTATTAATGGAACAAATTAAGTTTATTTTAACAGTGAAACAAATTTTTCGCCTGAGACTAGCGTAATTACTGATCTGCATTTAGTAAATAATAAGGCTGGATTGTTATTTAATAGCAATACTGATATAAATAATGTTATATACGTTTTAGAAGACAGCGAGAATAATTTAGACATTAGAACTTGTCTACAATTGTGAATTGTGTGTCTAATAAATGGTATATTTGAGAAGTTCCTTGGTTGGACTGATTTGGACTGATCGAAGCCGTAAGAATATTGGTTCTTCAGTTTATCTGGATTTTTGGTTTGGCATCATGGAATCTGGGGCGGCCAATTCAGACATCGTGGAGCTATTACTCAAAATTAATGATCAATTGTCTGAGCATACGGAGCAACTCTAAACTTTGGTGGAGCAACAACAGGCATCATCCCTGGGCTCCCCCAAAAATCTGGGTAGTCTAGGTAGTCTGGGCTTACCGTTAACACAGCCTACTCCCACAACAAGTAATAAGTCTGCTAATAAGGAGTAATGCCAATGTACATGTCAATGTACAGACCGTAAGAGAAATGTTTTAGCAGCTAGTGGTTTTATGGAAAATCATTTGGATAAAATGCAGTGGAAAAATCTAAAATTTGATTTTCAAAATGGTTCAAATAGTCATAAAACAGGCTCAAAAGTTAACTTGACTTTAGTAGAACAATTAAAAAGTTTTGAAAAGAAATTGCATACTATGAAAAAGCTCCAGTTAGAAAACGGATATTTGAGTAGGAATATTGAACTAGAACTAGTGCCTCGGGGACTAAGATTATGGAGATACCCAAATGGTATTTATGGGAACGAGGCAATGATCCAGGAAGTACACAAGCTTTTTGATCAAACAGGGTTGGAGTTAATGAGAATAATGATAAAATACAATGACTAAGTTATAGCTCGTTTAATGAATGAATTGGAGCAGGACAATGACACTATACTAAGCGATTTGAATTTCGTGCATTATTTAACCAATTATCAAAACATTTTAAATACAGTTGAAAATGACTGTTATACTATATTCCAAAGGAAAACACGTAAAATACAGAGGGATACTGATGAATATCGTAATCAGAGGGTGTATCCCTTGTCTAAGGGTAATCGTAATTACATGGAATCAGCAACTGGTAATCCAAATGAAAAGAAGAGGAAATGATGTCATCACAAAGGGACGCACATCTCCAGCATGACAAACACGCTATGGAAGAGGGTCAGAGCCATTCTGAACGGTTACAGAACCTAGAAGGGAATTATACACAACGGATGAGAGAGGAGTCTGAGAGACACGTGGACCAGGGAGCCATACCTAAGAAATGGGGTCCACAACGAAAACAGCATGAGGATTTTCACCAGGACTGGAGATAGAAGCGCCGGGTGGTTCGCCCATATGACGGTTCGGTCGAGAACATCAAGTGTGGGTGGTAAAATTGAAGACAAACTACGGTTAGGGAACATTGACGAAGTTAGCAGAATTTCAACCCATGGAGGTATTAACAGTAGCAATGGATGCTGAAGGGGTGGATGGACCCTAGTAGGGAAATGACTGATTCGTTATTAAATGTAAGTATTTACCAGACTGTAGATACCACAATGAATGATGGTTTAATTGTAATGGTTTTATCTGGATCAAATTATTGTGATGCAAATAATTGTGTGACTATTAATGGAACAAATGAAGATTATTTTAACAGTGAAACAAATTTTTCGCTTGAGACTAGCGTAATTACTGATCTGCATTTAGTAAATAATAAGGCTGGATTGTTATTTAATAGCAATACTGATATGAATAATGTTATAAACGTTTTAGAAGACAGCGAGAATAATTTAGACATTAGAAATTGTCTACAATTGTGAATTGTGTGTCTAATAAATGGTATATTTGAGAAGCTCCTTGGTTGGACTGATTTGGACTGATCGAGTTTCCGTGTAAGAATATTGGTTCTTCAGTTTATCTGGATTTTGGTTTGCTATCATCACAGTAGTAGCATCCCAAAAATAGCTGATAGACGATATAGTGACTGTATATATGCCAAACAGGGCAATAGACAGGATGGGGAAGTAGGGGTTTGTTTTAAGCACCTTTGCACTACAGGCCTTGAACTATGCCAAACACACCTGAACTGGTTTCATTTAGATTTGGCAAAGTAGGCCTTAGCCTCTCTGAGAAGGCTGCCCACCTTTGGCACCATGTTCAATATTACGCATGCAGTTCAGGCATAATGCAGCCAGTGGAGCAGCAAGAGTGGTGTCCACAGACATTACAATGAGGCATCATGCCCTGCTATGCCTCTTTGATTTTGTAGATAATTTCAAAGCTTCCTTTACTAACACCCTTTATAATGGATCATCCTTGTTTGATCCATCTGTTAAAGAAGGAATGCAGAAATGCAAACAGACTGGAGAAATGCTGTCTGCTGTAGGCATTAAATCTGAGACCCTGCAGTGATTTTATAGTATTAGCCAAAAGGGGTACAAGTCCCAATGGTTTGGAAAATCCCAGTGCCAGCCCTTTGAGTCCATCTGTGACAGGGGCAACCCCTTTAATGAATGCCTTCCCAGAGGTTTTGGAGATCCACAGAACCAGGGGTACTTAGGTCCCTTCTTTGATTGGCAGCCTGAAAAGGTGCTCGACTGCACTCCCTTTGTTGGCAGTTGGTTGTTTATCCCTCTACTTGCCTGCATAAATGGCCATCACACAGGATCCTTAGGTCATGGGGATAATATCCAGTGGCTATGACATATCTTTTGCCTCTATCCCTCCCCTTGCAGCAGGAAGTAGCCAGAAGAGAAATCCCCTCTTATTGTTTTTTTTACAAAAAATAGCTAGCAAAGATATCCCACTGGGTCAAACGGTGTCAGATTATTATTTCAAGTTATTTTTGGTTCCAAAAACAAAACAAAAACATTTTGACTTAAGTGATCTCAACCAGTACATCAAAAAGACCTGCTTAAGAATGGTTATGGTGCAAGTAATTTTGCCCTGCTTACAGCCAAAAGATTCGATGTAATTGAGAAACTTTCAAGATGCTTAACTCCAAAATAAAATTAGGAAAGTGTTGGGAATGTTTCTCTGCTTCGATATTGGAGCCAGTCAGTTGCAGGTCAGAACTCAGCCAGTTGGTCTAATCACAACCTGAAAAGTTATTTAATATGAATGACCGAATGTCAGTCTTGTCTTAATAGCCTGGTACTGCTGATTGCAGCTTCTGTGTTGGTGCCTAGTAATTAAATACAGATGTCTGTCAGATGTGCTAAATGCTTTAGTGCCTTGTAGAAACAAAGTCTGGTTAGTGCACATAAACTTTGCAGATTATTAACCTTTTCAGCAGTATATTATCTTTTTTGCGCAGAAACTAATAACATGTCTGTATAATAGACGACACATACAGGAATATACAGTTTGCAGGATTTACTGTCTTTAAGTTTTCTTTTTATACAACATGAATTGTGTTGTTTAATAAACAGCTTTAACAGATCTAACAAGAAATCAGATTACATCTCACATATATACATTCTTACGAAAGCAGTTTTTCGGGAACTCTCAAAGTAATTAGTTTGGTATTTTTCTGATGCCATTCCTGTTCATTTAACTTTTAGGGAGTCTTTCCTGTTTGAAAATGTTTCTGTGTGAAAGCAGTCTTTTGATGATGTCATGCAGTCTGTTAATAAGCTTCTTTGTGTTCTTGCTTCAAGGTGAATTACGTGACAGTTTAGTAAGTTGTTTTTGCCTCCAACTCGATTCCTTCCTTGCACCTGCATTTTAGGAATTCCTTATCTGTAATTTTTAAAGCTTGTATTAAACACTGAATATTCAGCTTGTTCTTATTAGTATTTTTATAATCTGTAACAGAACCATTATGTTACATTTTACACATGAATGCTGTTTAACTAAAAACAGTTTAACCCTTTTTTAGCAAGCAAAACTGTGTGCATCTAACTGCCTATATTATTCTACATATATTCTAGCAACAGAAGTGTATATATATCTAACTAGCAAACAGACGTACATGCATTTATAAATCTCTAAATATATATCTAACACAACCCCAGTACATGGCCATGGTAGCAGTAAACTTGAGGCTACTTAGGATATGAGATTTCCCTTATCCTAGATGACTGGCCTTGCACAGCCACATTGAGAGAATCCCTTGCCAGAGCCAGAGAATACTTTCTTCTACTCTCCCTGTCCTTGAGCATTTCTATCAACTATGAAACAACTACAGCCAAGCTATTCCATACAGATGCTACCATGACAAAATAACATGTACCACCTTTCTCCCACTAGAAGTAGTCCAATCTCTAAGGCTTTTATGCAGAATCTGATTTACTTTACATCTCGTCCTGCAGGTCTAGTCCTAAGGGTTCTAGGACTCATGGCTTCTTCTATTCAGATCATTCACTTCACATGGTTCCATATGAGGATTCTGCTTTGGCTTTTCAGAGTGTAGTGGTCCCAAATGACACATCTGCTGCAGCACATTTTCTAGTTACCAATCTTTACAGGAGTCAGTTTCATTGGTGGATATCCTCCCCTTGATCTCACAGGGGAGGCCCTTTCTGTTGCCCTCACCATCATCAGTGGTAACCACGGATGCCTTCTCTTCGGGGTGCGAGGCACATTATTAGGAGAGGATGGTTCATGAACAGAGCAAGAGGGCAGCTTTCACATCAGTGTTCTGGAGATGACAGCAGTCTTCCTTGTGTTGCAGGAATGTCAGGATTTCATACCTCCAAATGAATGTTCGCTGTAAGGTATCAATAAAGGCTGTCCTCCACTTCCCTATATAGTTCGACTTCAATAAGTGATAGCCAGTAAACACAACTTTATTCCAATCAATAAAACACCATAAAGTACAGATTTAGCGCACTTTCATCTCTTCATTCATGGATTTATTTATTTTATTTTATTTTATTTTATTTAATTAATTATTTAATGAATGCGTGTGTGAGCCAATAGGATGTATTGTAATGTTATTTAAATGGGTGAATTGGGTGAGACAGATGATTCTGATGAAGTCTCCGCTTGAGGAGATGAAAGCGCGCTAAATCTGTACTTTATGGTGTTTTATTGATTGGAATAAAGTTGTGTTTACTCGCTATTGCTTATTGAAGTCGAATTATATAGGGAAGTGGAGGACAGCCTTTATTGATACCTTACAGCGAACATTCATTTGGTGGTTGATGGTGATTGTGTTTTTGGTTACTAGGATTTCATACCTCCAAGGATGATTTCTATCCAAACAGTAAACATGTCAGTTTGATACATCAGCAAGTAGGAAGAAACCAGATTTTATTCCCCCTGTACTAGGAAGCTATGAGTGTGTGGCAGTGAGTGATCACTTTGGATCACTTTTTTAACACCTTTATTGAATTATCACTTAAGACATAGGCAAACATATATTTATATCAAAGAAAACAACCGGTGTTAACTTGTTCACAGTTACAAGCATTATAAATCACACGTGCTTTTATGCAGTTATTGTCAATCCAGCATTACATACTTTACTCAATTCCTGCCTTCTGTTAAACCTCACTCCTCCAAAATATTATTCTACTTGTATTGTTCCATCAATTTCCATTTTTTTCCTAAGTAGTTTGATCCTACCCTTTTCAAAAGATCCCATTTGTTTTATCTCTATTAAAATATTTACTACTTCAAGTTCAGCTGGTTTAGACTTTGATTTCTATTTTACAGTAATTACTTTTTTGGTAGCCACTGGAATTAAACTTAACAAGGCCTTACCATGTGTAAGTAATTCAGACCCTGTATCTGAGCTCAAAAAACTCACACCAATTTGCTCACCCAATACTTCTGAGAGAGTACTCTGTTTGTAATTTTTAAAGTCTGCTGACTCATTACACTCCAAAGACACATATTCCCAGTTATCTCTTTGTTCCCCATCACGTCTCCAACATTTGCAACCTACCTGAGGAAGAATCCTTTGGAGTCTGCTTGGGATATAAAAATACCTATGCAAATACTTCCAAGCAAAAATCATAAATCTTCTAGACTTTGTTGCATATTTGGGAGCCATACATTTGTCCTCCCGTCATTTCCTTGTGAATTGCTTATCCACTCTTGCACTTCCCAATCTTTTCTAACCTCTTCTGATTGATTCCTATAACTATCATGCAATAATTTATATGCCCTACTAATTATCCCTATTTTAACAGCAGCTTCTGTTCTACATTCATCTGAAAACTCTACCAGAGCAGGTCTTTCACTTAGGATTCCACTATCCCTTTCTCTTTGCCTATACTGTGATATCAGTTCCTGATAGGAAAAGCAGTCTGTAACCTGCAGTCCATATGTCTTCTTGGCCTCTTCCCATTCTGTTATCTTTCCCTCTCTAGTTATTTGCTCCCAGTACTTTGATTCCTATGCCAGTTTTCTCCAGTACATTCCAGCCCCGTCTTGCCTATTCTTTGTACCTCTAATTACAGTAATCCCTATTGGCAGAATCTCATTTCTCCTTTCTCACATTGGCTTAGTTCTTAGAATATTTTCTACTACTTTATGAATATAGTAATCTGTGTGGTTGCTGTTATTCCCCTTAAAGATCTGCATCAAAAATTATATTCTCCTTATTTCTTGACATTCTCCCTCTCTGCTTCATCAACCATATCCACCTTGAGTTATAGTTCTCTGCTTGTGTTATGTATATGAGCCTTAACTGTGTACCTCTAAAATATCCCTTCAAATCAGGTAATCCTAAACTCTACCTTGTTCTATTGGAAGGATCAGCTAATCCCACCTGAACATTTACCGATTCCCTTCCCAGATAAAATCCTTCAACTTTTTATTAATTACTGTCTACAGCTTTTCCTCTAGTTGATAAAAATATGCCTGACTGGTAAATAAAACTAAAGGGACAAAAGCACTTTCAGTGCTGTTGTCTTGCTATCCATATCCATAAACAAGAGCTTCCAGTTTCTCAGTTTTTGTATTATCTTTTGTTTAGTCTCTTCCTACTTATCTATAGCTACCATAGCAGAATCCTTTTTAACCCATACTCTTAAATACTTCATTTTATCGTATAAATATGGATATTGCTGAACCACTTAATTTGTGGAAACACAGTTTACTGCTATAGGTATTCTTTAGTCTGCATTAATTTTATATCCCCATAAAATTGAAACTATGTCAGAATGTTCCACACCACTCAGATGTTCTTTTCCAGTTTTATCAGGTACAAAATAATATTGTCAACGAATAAAGCCACCGTTTCTTGATTACCATACTAATTATTTCCTTGAATTTCTGAGTCCATTATTTTCTTTGCCACTAGCTCTAAATATAATGCAAATAACAAAGGGAAAAGACAGCACCTCTGCCTGGTTCCTCTGTTCAGATACAACCTAACAGAGAGGAACCCACCCACTTTAATTTTTGCCTCTAATCCCTCATATATTCACCTAATTAACCTTATTATTGTGTCAGGGAATGCAAATGCTTTCATCATCCTTTTCATAAAATCCCAGCTTGCTCTGTTGAAAGCTTTCTGTGCAACAAGACCCACCATCAACAGCAATATTTTCTTTTATTTTGCTTCTGTCTGGACCATCATTCTTCTCATAATGTTGTCAAACGTTTGCCTCCTCTCCACAAAACCACATTGATCCATATCTATTAAATTTGTCAACATCTTTGCCATTCTTTGAGCTATTATAGACATAAACACTTTATTATCATGGTTAAAAATTGAAATGGGTCTATATGAAGCTGGATCTGATGGGTCTTAACAGTCTTTAGGTATTACAGCCATCACAGATTTATTCCAGGATGTTAATACTTCCCTCCTTTTAAAATACTGTTAAAAAAGCCTTCTAGATCTTTATCACTTTCTTCCTTCCTAGCTTCAAAACTTCCACAGAATACTATCTATTTCTGAAGTCTTTCTGCATATTGATTGCATGTTTTTATCTCATCTTCTGCTGTCTTAACTGTTAATTGTTGAGCTTGGCACTCACCTTGGCATGCTTATGCCTTCCATAAATATTTCCATAAGTACATTTTCCTTATTTCCATGTTTCTCTGCTTTAAACACATTTTCATAAAATTTCCAAAATGGGTTTAATAAGTGTATAGGATCTCTGATTATATTCATAGGTTCATAGGCTCATAGGTTGGTACTGAGCTATCTGCCCGAAGGCATATATTAGCCCAGCCACATTGTGCGGTATTCACCACCCCTTTAGTAGTTCCCTAGACCCTTGTAATAGCAGCTAGTACCCTTGGCCCCTATCTAGTAGTGCTGTTGGTGTGATCCCCGGTGTGAACTTTCTGTTACTCATCCACTCATCAAGGTTCCTCTTGAAGAGTGATAGTGAGGGGCTCTGTCTTATGTAGATTGGGACCCTGTTCCATAGTAAGGAAAGTCTCTGCGAAGGGAATCTATCCCTCCAGCATGTTCTATTCATTGTTGTGTTGAGGTTTATATCCCTAGAGCGTGTAGCTCGAGTAGATTTGGTTTTGCTAAGATGGAGCATGTTCAACAATTCTGGGTTGGACATGGCTCTGTACATTAGACAGAGATCGCCTCTGAGAAAGCGGTATGCAAAAGAGAAAAGTCTTAGCTTTTTCAATCGTGCTGCATAGGGCAACTATTTGAGGCCAGTAATTCTCTTGGTTAGGTACCTCTGTGGTCTCTCCAGCTGCTGGAGATGTCTAGCCAGGTACATTCCAATTGGTGCATTGTACTCAATAATGGGTCTGATGAGGGAAGAGTAGAAGAGCACCATTACATCCTTAGATCTTGATGCAAACCCTTTCATGATCAGATGGGTCACATAGAAGGATTTTCTAACCACTTTGACAACATGGTTATCAAAGGAAAGCTGGCTATCTACTTGGGTCCCTAGATCCCTTATTTCTTCTTCAGATTTCAGGGGATTACCTCCTATGCTGTAGTTTGTGGGTACTCTGTTATTTCCAAAGGGGATTACTATGCATTTTTTTGCATTTAGCTTGAGACCATGGCTTTGACACCATGCATCAGTCTCATTTAGGCCCTTCTGGAGGATCTCCATGTCGGCCGGAGACTCTATTATAGCACCCAGTTTGCAGTCGTCCGCAAACTTAGTCAGCCACAGCCCTTCTGCGCTTGCCTGTACTTCTGAGAAGTATATGCCAAACAGGAGGGGCCTCAGGACAGAGCCCTGAGGCACACCACTCATTACTGTTCTGGATTCGGACATAGATCCTGCTACTCTTACTTTATGGGATCTGTCTGAGAGCCAGTTTGCGATCCATCTTGTGACGTAAGGGTTTATGCCCAGGCTGGTGAACTTATCAATAATACCCGAATGGGGAATGGTGTCATATGCTTTAGCAAGGTCAAGGTAAGCCGTGTGTACCTCCTTTCCTTTATCTATAGCCTGAGTAACTGTCTCAAAGAAATCCACCAGGTTCAGGAGGCATGATCTGCCCTTGACGAAGCTGAACTGTGTGGGGTCCAGCGACTGGAGGTTCCCAATCTTTCCATTTATGAGTTCCATAATGATTCACTCCACAGCCTTACAGATCAGACTGGTCAGGCTTATTGGTCGGTAGTTCCCAGGGTCAGTTGTGGCCCCACCCTTGTGTAGCGGGACCACCGTTGCCGTGCGCCATTCTCTGGGCACATATCCTGTGGAGAGGCTGAGACTGAACAGGGTATTAAGATGCAGGGTTAATTCCTTTTGGAGCTCACGTATGACACAGCCTGGGACACCATCTGGTCCCATGGAGGCAGTGTTTTAGCTTTAGATAGAGCCTTGTTAACCAATGTATCAGTAATAATTGGACTTACACAATCCCCTGAAATGGTAATAGGCTCTGTAGGTGGTGGTGGGGGGAATTTGCACTGAACCTGTCAGCCAAGATGTTGGCAATGTCAGAAGGGTCAGTGTATTTTGTTCCATTTTGTACTAGCTCAGAACAGACCTGAGCATTGCCATTTAGGTTTTTGACGTAGCCATAGAAGGCCTTATGGTTATCCTTGGCAACTTTCTTTTCAAAATTACCTTTAGTTGACTTGATGAGGGCCCTCAATTTCTTACTAATGCTGATCAGGGATGATTTTTCTACTTGAGATTTGGCCTTTTTTGTATAAGTCTCCTACTTTTATTGTAAAGTTTGCTTATGGCCGGGGTCCACCAGACTGGTTTCTTCTTGCTTGAGGAAGGAGTCTTGGTTTTATTTGGGATAGCATGGTCCATGCAATCCTGAAGATGCATATAGAGTGCCTTGGTGTAGGATTCCACATCCTGGATATCATTATCCTTCTGCAAGGGAATAGTGAAGCTTTCCACTTTGGATGCAAGTAGTTTGAAGTTTGCTTTGGAAAGGATTTTGACTATGGTTTTTTTGACTGGGGGAGGTGGAGGGGTGAGGATGTCCAGGGTTATCAGTTTGTGGTCGGATCTGACCAAGGAGGGAGCAATAACGGGTGTGGTACAGTGGGCACCCATATTTGTGATGATTAAATCCAATATGTTGTCCCCTCTAGTGGGGGAACATACTAGTTGTTCAAGGGCATTTGAATTTATAAATTCTATGAATCGCTGAGCATAGGAGTTGGAACATTGGTAGTTCACCCAGTCTATACCTGGGTAGTTGAAATCACCCAAGATTATGGTGTTGGGTAGGACCTTTATATTTTCCAATGTCTCAAGGAATGCAGAGTGAGCATCTTGGGACATGGTGGGCGATCTATAACCGGCTACGACTTGAAATGTGGTTTTGCCTGCTGATAGTTGCACATGGATGATCTCTGGGGCATCATGCTGCGCTACTAACCTGGAGATATGGGTATCCTTGATGAATATGGATATTCCTTGTTATTGACTCCTTAACAGCCCTTTCTATGTTATATTGCATAAGTTTTTATGCTAAGAGTTTTTGTGCTCTAGCTTTATTATCAAAACAATTAACAGCAATCTTTCTAAACGTATACATATTATCCAGATACTCCTTTATTTTCTCTTTACCACTTTGCAGTCGCTGCTTTTCTTTTTCTTTGAGATTCATCTTATTCTGCAATATTTTAACCTTTGTCAGCTCTTCTAAATATTTCTTGTTAATTCTTAACCATATCTCCTTTTATTTTATTTCTACCTTATTTTTAAACTCCACTTTCATTTTATCCCACTAACTAGCTGTAACATCTGAAGAAATTTCCATTTTCCCTAATAGTTCTTGAATAATTTCAACTACCCATTCCTTAAATTCCTCTCTTTTAACAGGTAGGTGGGGAAGCACCAGTGCCCCATCTTTATTTCTGTATAATGCATTTTCATCTTAATTGTTATTGGTGCATAATCTGAAATTGTTATTGGATGTGTGTCAAAGCTTTCAATTAAATGCACATGTTTCTGTAAAGTATAATTTCTGTCTACTTTATCCCGGCTATTGTACCTTAGGGAATAAAGTATAAATTCTGAGATCCTACTACTGAATTGACAACTTCCAAACCAAATATTTTCAGAAATGTCTTCAGAAATCTGCCCACCTTTGTTATATTTCCCCTTCTGGGTCCCACAGGTACATCCCCACTTTTGCAAATCAAGTTCCATTCCCCACCTGTAAGTAATACTCCCTGATGAAAGCTGATTATTTATTCCAACATTTTCTTCAGCTGCATAATAGCAGTTTTAGGTGGAATATAAACAAATACCAGCATAATCCTCCTCCCTTGCCAGTAGCCCCTTACTACCACATATCTACTGTTTCTATCATTTTTCCTGTTTTATCACTATTGGAGCTCCTTGAGCAATTAGTATAAGTGTTCCATTTTCCTTTGTCCCTGATATTCTGTTGAATACTCATCCTGTAATCCTTTCTTTATCACATTTCCATGCTCCCTTCTTTCCTAACGTGTCTCCTGTAGCATTGCTATTTACACTCTGCATTTCTTACTATAATACTATACTCTTACCTTTTTGTCTTCACCTACCTTTTTATCTACACCTGTGGGGCCATTCACATATCGACATAGTATGTTTAGTGTAGTCATTATGATAAGTAGTTTTTATTCCCACCTATTATATATGAAAGGTTTTTAAATGTCTGTTTACAGTTTTGTGTTAAATGCACCCATTAATGTTTTGCAGGTTGATCTCCTATACAGCTGATTCTTGCCATTGCCTCTTGAACCTATGTCACACTTTACAAGACTTTTTGTTTTAATGAAAACCCTAAAAAAAAAAAAAAACTCATAACCTAGTAACTTAAAACAAACACACGAAACTATGTACACCTTCAAATAATGAAGTTTAATCCTCCTTATAGAACACAGGTATAACATAAGGTTACCCATAATTTCTTACTGTGAGAGGTCGAGAGGTATGTATCTATGCTAAAACGCATGTTACAGCCTGTGCTCCTACTTACGCTAATTGATGTCTGTGCTTCGCTTATTTTCATTCCCCTCCTAGATGTGAAAACAGCAGATATGCTTTCAGAAAACATTAACCTTTAACCTTAAAAAGTATTTTGACTTTTAGGCAGCTGGTTCCATGGAAACACAAGTGCCAAATACACAGCTCTGCAAACCTCTCACCTTACACTGAACATTTATTTGCCAAAGAAAAAAATATTAGATTAAATCAAAGACCTTAATTCAGATATTCAACTTTGCAAAAGTTAGACCATATTATCTGTACATATATTATAATTTGTGCACTTTTACACCCCGTCCACCACCTCAAAAACTCAGCATATTAACTTAGACATGATTTTGTCCAGCCTTTCTTATCTTTTTACATTTTAATGTCTACATTTCTTAAAACTAAAAAAAAAAAAATTAAAAAGGCACTTGTTTACTTTGGTATCTTTATAACATGCACCAATAACGGAAAATGCTTTCCTACATAACATACAATTATATCATATTCCATACAAGTATGGTAAAGAACAAAAATTGTTTTACTTAGTGTTACTTTTCTTTTCTTTCTTTTTTCTTCCTCCCTTCAGTGTATTTTCAAACATTTATGACATGAAATAGCACACATCCATGGCAGTTAACAAAAGTCCAGTCTTTCCACTTTTTATTTTAAAGCCGTATTCCACAAATGTGACTGATGCTTTATAGTCTCACATTTATTCACTAATTTCCATGTTACTAGTCTTCTTCCTGTATAT
This sequence comes from Protopterus annectens, assembly GCF_019279795.1. NCBI lineage: Eukaryota > Metazoa > Chordata > Ceratodontiformes > Protopteridae > Protopterus > Protopterus annectens. The sequence goes on from NC_056732.1 coordinate 330,258,592, forward strand.
CTCCATTTCCCAAAGCTAGGCTCTGGTTCAAGTTCAATGTACTCCCAGTTCTTCTACTCAGTTCCTGTGCTTTTTTCTGTCTCTCAAGCATTTTCCTTTATAACACTGGAAAAGATTTCACTGGCAAAGTATTTGTATAACCTTTATTGTCAGAAGAATGAGAAGCAGAGCCCCTTCTGTTTGATGGCTCACTTTTTGTTGGACACGCTTTTGTATTTCCTCCTTAGCCTTCTCTACATCAAAAAATGACTTTGATCTTCCAGGAAAAGATATTCTGAAGTCAGCTGGGTACAGCAACTTAAACCTCACTACTGCCTCTTGATATTACCTGATTGCCGGGATAAATGTGCTTCTCTTCTGCCTGGTGTACACTGAATAATCATTTTCCAAATACTCTACTATCTCAAATGTTTAATACTTTGCCATTTTGTCTCAGTTTTGTCAGGATCAATTATTTCTGCTGGTATGATTGCATCTTTGCTAATATAGGTCTTGGCTGCTTTCTCTTGACCAGATTTGGAGCATACACATGATATGCCTATTCAGTTAATAAATCCTGCTGTGGAATACCATTCCAATTGTTTATGTGTGCTTTTATAAAATTAATGCGGTTTGTTCCTTTCAGTTTCTCTGGCACAGCAGAAAATCTCAAGTTTTCCCTGAATGCTCTGTCCTCTAACTCTGTCATTTCTGAAACAACTCTTCTTGAGCAGTCTCATACTCATCCAGCCTTATCCTCATTTTGGCTCTGACCTTTGCAGTTGTATAAGTTTATCTGAAAAGCAGTTTAACGCTTCTTCCATTTTTCCCATCCTTTTGTTATTTGAGTTGATATACTCAATGTTTTTTTTATTTGAATCATCTCTGAGTACATTTCATTTATCTTTTCCTTTAGATTATTGGAAACCATGTCTTTTACCAAAGCTGTAGCTTGAACTGCTTTTTGCCGAACACGTGCAGGATTCTTCTCAGTCAGTGTTTTCTCTTTACTTTTTCTAGATCCTTTTCAGGCTGTCAAAGTTTCTTCTTTGCTGGCATCCAGGTAGTGTATTTACTAGACAGTAATTAAATTAAATTTATTTGCAGAGTTTATAGCCCTTATCTTTCAGTTTCTTTTTTCACACTGGAAGAGCTGAAATCAAGATGTTGATCAGTATGCAGCAATCTTTGAAGCCCCCACTTTGCATCACTTCTTGATAGCAATGCAAATTCCTGGGAGAGTTGACTGTATTCTTTTGCCTTATGAGTGGTCTCCCAACCCAGAGGTAGCTATCAGATCTTCTGCACTGGGGCTGCCCTTGCTGCAGTCTCTTTGCTTCCAGAGTCAACACCATGTGCAGCAACTATTTTGTCCTGATTGCCATAGAGGGGCAATCCCTGAGAGACACTCTAGTCAGACACTGGCCATCTGGACTTTATGCATTCCTGCCCCTTCCCCATATGTCTCTTTCATACAGAGGGCAATTAGTTGCAAAGCCACAATGATCCTCATTGCCCCATTCTAGGTCAGGGAAATCTGGTTACTTCCTACTGAAGCTTCACATCAGGGAACTTGCTTGGTGGTTGGATCCCAGATGGGATCTTCTTTCTTACCCCTCCAGGTCACCTCACCTGGATCTTCTCAACCTAAAGTTAATTGCATGATTTCTCCAGTTCAGATAATGGCTAGAGACCCTCTCATATTTCAATAGGTGGTACATGTTCTTTCTACTTCCTAGAAGTACTCTATAGTAAAGTGCACAGGAGTAAATGAGGATATTTTATAACTTAGATAGCTGCTCAGGTAATAGACCCCTTCCATGCATCTATTCCACAAGTGCTTCTCTTTCTTCCACAACTTTTTTCTTCAGATTCTAATTACTATACTCACAAGGTCCATTTAGCTTCAGTCTCCGACTGCTACATTGGTTTTGATTCCTATTTTTTTAATTTCTCCAAGTCTATTGTGTTTCTAATACCATTCATAAGTCAAAGTATGACTAAAGTTCATGAAATTAGTATCGTTTCATTCTTTGATGTAAACCAGACGTGTTCTTCGCAGCACTCACAGTCTGCCAGTAATGACTCCTCCTGCAATTCATATGTTGTTACATGTATCGGTAACATATCTAAGTACGATTGTAAATTCTCTTTTATAACACCCATTGCTCCCACTACTACTGGAACTGTCTGGGTATCTTTCTTCCACATTGCCCAAATTTCTGCCTGTAAATCCTAGTATTTTATGACTTTGCATCTCTCTGTACTTAAGACACTGTAGTCACTAGGTGTAGTAATTTCAGTAATCAGTGCTACTTTTGTCTTCTTTTCATGGACTACTATATCTGGTTTTCTTGTTTTTCTTTTATGAACTGTTGGTAATGGATGATCCCACATGATGTACACTTCATCATTTTCTGTGATGCTTTGTGGCTCATGTTTCCAGTGCTTTTCAGCTACTTCAAGTATTATAATGTCTGCACAATCCCAAATGCAACAGTCTTGCCACATTATTATGCCTTTCAGTATACAGTCCTTCTGCCATTAGCATGTCACAACCAACAACAATATGTGCAACTCTTTCCAATTCTGTTTTACAAAACCTGCATTTGTCTGTTTCTCCTACATGTTCAATGGACTTTGTAAACCAACGTGTACATAGTCCACTATCTTGGTTGCCAATATTAACCTTTCATCTTCTGGTTTAAATTCACCTCTCCTTAACCATTCCTGCATTCGATCCTGATCAACATGAGGTTGTTGCAAGAGTTTTTTATACTTGCAACTATATTTATGCATTTTCTACATTTCTAGCCTTCTCATCTGATCCTTTACCTTATATTCTTTCTTTTGTTTTTTGGCACATTCAGTTGCTACCTGATAGCTACTTCTTTTCTGACTTCCATTCCTGCTTGATGCCAATATGCTTCTGCTAAACTAAGCAGGGAAGTCATCTTAATCTTATTCTCCTCATGTTTCAATACTTTCACTATATTTGGGTCTTGTGAGGTCAGCAGATATGTATGCAGTCCCACAAATGCAAATCTATGCATGTAATACATTTTGAGGAGGCCCATACCTCCTTCAGAACAGGGAATATATAGTCTTGGTATGCACTGATTTTTATTAATCCTTTGATGAGCATGAAGCATCCTTCTCGTTTTCCTTTCCAAACTATCTAACACCTTATGCGGCCAATCACTCACTACAAAACTGTAAGTTAGGACAGGAAGAGCAAATTGGTTTATAGCTTGGACTTTGTACCTAGATTTCAGTGCTGTTTTTAGTATTAATTCAAGTCTTCCAAAATAATCCTTACTAAGTTTTATTCACATTTGTTCATGTTTTATTGTTGATCCTTCATTAGTTTCCAAATGTTTATACACTCCCTCTTGCTCAAGTTCTTTTTGTCTTATATTCCTGTCCAAAACTGATGTTTTCTTGGTGCTGCAGCTTTCCTGGTTTAAAGGTTGTCTTTGCACATTTATCAAGACCAAATGACATTCTTATATCATCTGAAAACTTTTTAACCACTTGCAGTTGTGGTTTTGGTTCCTCATCTGATGAACTGTACAGTTTTAAATCATCTACAGAAAGAAGATCAGAATTCTTTACACGTTGTTGTTATCTGGGAGTCACATTATAGTCATGACCTCATCTGTTAAGTAGACAGCTTAATGAATTAAGGGCAAGACAAAAGAGCAGTGGTGAGAGAGTGAGAGAGAGAGAGAGAGAGTCATCCTGGAATATCCGCCTTTGAATCCTTATCCCTGGAATAATAATTTGTCCTTTATCATGGCTCAGCTGAAGCCATTGCCTACCCTGTATCTATACTCATAAACAGATCCATCTCAGAACAATATGTCCCACTGTTATGGAAAATATCACACATAATCCCCCTACATAAAGGCAACAACTCAACCAAACTCTCAAAAAAAAGACCTATAACTATCCTATCCCCACTGTCCAAAATACTCAAAAGATGTATCCACTCACAACTCCTCCAGTATCTTTCAACCAACAACCTTCTAGCTACATCTCAGCATGGGTTTAGACCCAGCCATAGTACCACAACTGCCCTTTTTAGTTTCACCAACACCATTAATCACTGTAGAAATGAAGGTAACATGGTTTCATCAGTCTTCCTGGATATGTCAAAGGCCTTTGACACTGTATCCCTTCCCAAACTACTAACTGCTCTCAATAACCTAAACCTCAGCCCCACAGCTATCGCCTGGTTTCAAAGCCATCTAACAGGTCACCAGCAAGCAGTAAAATGGTTACAAGACCTCTTCCCACTACTGTCAATCACTTTAGGAGTCCCACAAAGGTCCGTACTTGGCCCTTTCTTTTTCAGTATTTTCACCAATAACCTCAGTTCTGTCACCTCATCAGCCTCACTGATCCAATATGCTGATGACTCAACACTATGTGCTGCCCCTAATATACAACTCTTAAGTCATCACACAAAAATCCTTCACTGCTATTGAATCTTATCTCACAAATCTACAACTCATCCTAAACCCCTAAAAAACTAAGCTTGTGATCTTCCTATCTACTAGATCCCCAGATCCCCCTCCTAGCTTCTGTATCACTTCCTTTGACAATACAATAATCCTACCAGAATCCCACATGAAACTTCTAGGAGTGGTAATTGACAATAATCTGAGATTTGATCAACATATATCACAAACAATCAAAAAGATACATAAAAGCTTGAAACTTTATACCGAAACAAAAAATTCCTAACCAACAATACTAGAGTAGCTATTGCTAGAACTCATCTCCTATCTACACTCCTATATGTCTCACCCATATTTACCAATCTCAAAACAACAGACATTGTAAAACTTGAAATATGCTAAAATAAGATAGCAAAATTCGCCACTGACTGAGCACACAAGTCACACCACTGCCTCACTCTACAAAAACTCTCTTGGCTAGAACTACCCCAACTACTAAATTTTAACCAAATCAAAATGGCCCACAAAGTACTTCACCAGCCTGAAAAAGTACCAACTATTCAGAACCTAAAAGTACCTTACTCCAACAACCGAACATTATGTTCTTCCAATAAAGTATTATTAAAAGTGGCCAAGGCAGCAAATTTATTCAAATCAAACAGCAAAAACCTGAAACACACTTCTACTCTCTGTGAGATCTACAACAAATTCTGTTCATTTTAAACAACCACTTAAAACTCACCTATCTAATAGATGGCTATGTTCATGTAGCACTCCAGGCTGACCTGTTAAATAATAAGAACTGGACTCTCACCTTCCATAATCTCTTATCGTCACTTAACTCATACTACTTCCATACCTACTAATCAATAAACTAACAAAACTACTATAAAACTTCTAACTTTAATAACTCAAAAACTCCATATCCTTACTCTTGTACTATAACATATGTACCTCAATCATCAGATAAGACTCATACTGTGAACTACTTTATCCTACCTCTTATTGAACTACTAGTAGGTTAGTTACTACCTTTTTGTATCAAGGTTTCCTAGCCATTGCTGTTATTATATTATTGTTTTCACTTGTCTTAACATTGTGCAATCCATTATAAAAATCTCATTGCTATATGTACGTGTTTTAGTTGTAAAGGTCTTTGGTATTCTACCTTGTAAAATCTCTTATATATGGAGCTTTTCTCCCCAGGCCTTCACTGAAAATGGGTACCTATCTAGCCGAATCCTTACGGTAAACAAATGTAAAATAAAAATAAAGAAATATATTTGGAGTGAATATTCAAGTGTTTTTACTTTCAATATTTGTTTCAATACATGTTGGAACTCCTTCTTCAGCAGACTGTCCATTGGAACTTTTTATGACTTTATTTAACATCAAATGATCCTTAATTCCATATGAGTTTCCTTGAAATTTATCTTTGTATCTTCTAAGTTTTTCTGCCTGTGCTGATATTTTTAGTTTATTATTTGCAAAAGTGCCCAATAGATCCTGATCTGTTCTGATACTGTGCATTGCTTTTGTCACGTCTTTCTGAGTATTTTTGTTGATCTGTTCCCTCTTCTATACTCTTATAACAGTGACACGTCTTGTGTTAATTGCTTTATAGTTTTCTCTATTTGATACTTCCATAATGACATTCTATTTTCCTCTTCCTTTCCCTTGGTACCCTGTATTTTTGTGGTAAGTCTTTAACTTCTGTTATATCGCATGAATCTCTTTGGACAGTCCTGATTACTGTGTTCATTTGTTTTATCAAACTTCTATCTTTTTGGGTTTTATTGACTTTCTGTAGTCTGTTTCTTTCATTGATCTTAATATGTCTGTCCATCTCTATTAAATCAAGCAACTCTTCTTTTAGATCATTTTCTTCTAAACTGAGGGCATATTCTTTTTTCTCCATTTCCTGTGGGCATGCTATAGATAGCGCCACAGCATCTTTCTGTGCCACATTCTTTTTGGTTTCATCCTGTGCCGTCCATTGCTCTTTCATATGGGAACTCACTGGCCTCACCCCACAACATTGGCTGCATTAAAGTTGCCACAGTTTCCTGTTTCTCGCCTTGCTGTGCAACTCCATCTTAATGTTTGTACTGGTTTCCTGTGGAAGGCTGCACCACAATGAGAAGTTCCTGCAAGCATGGCAAGTGCACGGCCCAAAAAATCCTGAATGCAATAAAAAAAACACAAAGGCCAGCACACAAAAGTCTAAGGTGCCTCAATAATATGTATGTTTATTTAAACATAAATTAGGCAAAACAGACTGGTTTCAGCCCAAAAGTAACTAAGCCTTCCTATGGAAGGCTCCAAAGTATCGTAATCTGCATCAAATGTTTCCTGCTCCACTGATTTCACCTTAATATGGGGATCCATTGTTCTATCCTGCTATGATATTTTCCAAGCTAAATTTTGTACACTAAACCCTTCACTTTGCAGGTAATCCATAACCTCAGTTTCTGTTTCTTTAACTTCTCCATTACTAATCCTCTTTTCTACTTTTCCTCTTTGTTTTCTCATTTTTTGTACTGTAAATTTTTCCATATCAGGATGGATTTGCCTGTATTTCTCTTCAAATATCTTTGCTGCTGCTCTTTTTGTATTGGTTATTTTGCTTTCTCCTTTGCATAAATATTACACCATGTTAAATGTCTTTTTCTTTCCCATGTCCATATTTCTTCTTCAGATGTCTCCTGATTCTCCTGTTTCTCCTTATTTTGGGGACTCATTTTTCTGTCATGATGTGCTATAACCTATGTTAGACTTTCTACACTAAATCTTTTACTTTACTAGTATTCCATAACCAACTTCCATTTTTAACTTCTACTTTACTAATCTTCTGTTCTATGTTCCTCTTTGTGATCTTATTTTTTTATTGTGTAGCTCGCCATATTTGGGGGCCTTTGCCTGTATTTCTCTTCAAATATTTTTGGGGCTGCCTTTTTTGTGTTGATTAATTTGGCTTTCTCCTTTGCATAAGTATTGCACCATATCATATCTGTCTTTCTTTCCCATGTCCATAGATATTTTTTATATCTTTTAAAAGTCTCTACATTTTGTTCTTTATATTTTTGCACTTCTTCAATTGCTTCTTTTCCAAATGGACCAAGGTTTCTTGGTCTGTATAATGTTTTCATAGATCTGTTGTATTAACTAACACAAATTTTTATTTGAAGCTTCTGACAATTTTTCTTGTGGAAGTATTTTTCTTTCCTCTAATTTCTCTCTTAATCTTTTTATATATCTTCTGTCTGGAAATTCTGGGCTTCTTGCATAATAATAACAATACATAATTTATTTTTTATTCTCAGTAGTCCACTCTGTCTATGGCTGTTTTTTGGCCTATCAGTTTTTGTGATTTTTGTGGACTGTTACTTCCTTCTGTAATAGGGGGGCCATCCTCCCCCTAGGCCTGGCCTAGCATCTTGTATGTCTTTCAAGGCCTTCCTCAAAGGAACATTATTGCTTCATCCTGCAGTCAGAGAATCATCTCGCCCATGCAACCTAAGTTTTGTCCTAAAGGTCTTAACTAAATCCCCATTTGAACCAGTATCTTCCACTTCTTTGAAATTCCTGTCTTGGAAGACCTTATTTCTTATCACTATAACCTCAGTTGGAGAATATTTGAGTTGCATGCACAGTCCATCTCTTTTTTTGTGTTTTTTCACAAAGACAGGGCCTCATTACATACTAATCCTTCATATCTTCCCAAGGTGGCATCTGAATCTAATTTTTTTATCAGCCCATTCATCTACCAGTGTTCTTTCCCAATCATTCCGTCAAGTGCTTCACACTTTTGATGTGCACAGACAGTTAGGGTTCTTCCTACAGAGAACTAAGATGCTTGGAGAAGACCCATAATTCTTTGTTTCCGTTGCTACAAATAAGATTGTCTCAATGGTTTCCAAAATGAATTTGTCTGTATTTACTTTTGATTGTGTAACATGTGTTTACTTTTTCAGCAATCATTCATTACTCTATAGACCTAAAGGTCATTCTGTGAGGTCGGTGGCTACCTCTGCCACCTTCTTCAGGAATTATTCCCTGGATGAAATTGTCTGCAGATGCTACATGGTCTACCATTTATACCTTTGCTAAACATAAGTTAGACATGATTTCAAGATCAAGGCCTTTCTTTGGAGCCCCTGTGCTCAAGGGTCTCTTGTCATGGTGCCACCTGAGTGCTACATAACTGGGGATTCTGATCCACAAGTCGGATCAGATGGTTGGGATGAATAGAATGCAGAAGTTATGTACTTAACATAATGCAGGATCTTTTTATCTTTGTCCTTCCAATATGACATCACTCCCAGTGCCCCCAGCCCCACCTGATAGCTCCAAAGGACATTTAAAGCCAGTCTTCCCTTTCTGGAGTTCATAAGATGTTTTTCGCATCTTTAGGCAGTAAACTCCATTTTGGAAGCTTCACCTGTGAAAGAATTATAAGAAGGAAAAAAAGGAGCTCAAGGCTGGAGCTCTAGTTTTGCTGTGTCAGATCTGAGACGTGTCTGAAGGACCCACCAATCATACCGGACAGATGAGGTTGAAAGGATCCAACATTATGGTAAGTGCATAACTTCCTTTTTATGAATATGGTGCTGTGGACATGATATATTTAGTGTCATCTGCTCAGTTGTCTTTTGTCTCATTCAGGTTAGAGCTGCTTTTTCCTTAAAATATATAACTATAAAATGCAATTCATGGCACATATCAACATTTAATTCCTGTTTTTACTATTTATTGTTATAAAGACCAAAAACAGGAATGAAGAATATAATAATTACAGAAGGCGGTATTCATAAACAAAGTGAGACTGTAGTAACACTTTGTACATTCTTTATTCACATGCATGGTGGGGGTACTGAAACTCTTATTGCAGACTGTGCAGTTACCTACCCTGTACATTATGCAGTTTATACAAATGTCCGCACATGGACGTGCACATAAAATAGTGCAGGCAGATATGGATGCAAGTTAGCACATTCAAGTTATTGTAGTGATTTATAGTCATATACGTACTTACCTATATACATGCTGTCATGATCCTAGATAGGAGCGCAACACACATCAGATGTTGGTACTGCAGTTCAGAAGGTTGTGATTTAAATAGGATACATGTTTAGTGGGGTGGCTGTATAACATTCAGCAGCACTTTTAGAAACAGGTAATGGTAGGACTGTGCATTGTGGCAGTCATGCAGCAGTAGCACTGACACTTTTATGACCTGAATGAGCAGCAAATTCCTGACCTCTTTTCATATGGATCAGGATATTATCATTAGTCTGTAGATACACATCACCCCATGCTGAATCTGCTAGACTGTGTGGTGTGCCCATCCCTATAGAGATCAAGGTATGTGCAGCACTGACTGTTATAGACACTGGGACTTTGTGGCAACAAACTTGTATTCTGTTAGGTGTATCACAGAGATCTGTTTTCCAGGTTCTTTGATGTAATGCTTCAGTATGTGGAAGAACTTATCTGGTTCTCAAGGACTGTGGAGGATTTAGAGTCACCACTATGCATGGCTTTTGAGCAAAACAAAGGTGTACTGATACAAAAGCTGTGCATGTGTCTACAAGCCTCTCCAATTTTTTGTTGTTTATTGGCAAGCAATTGCTGGATATCCCTGTGGAGCTCAGGTTAATTTTGTTTATCCTTTGTTGACCGGGTAGTCCTACTAGGCTAGTAGCCTCTTTTCAGTTGAGACCAATGGTGGTATTTATACTACTAGGAGAAGTTTGGCCACGACACTGGGGAACTTCCTCTACTTTTTTCAATAGGTGCCATGGGATCTTTTACATCTACCTGTGCTACCACCAGCATAAGCAGATGGAGCCTTGGTTTAATGTCTCATCCAAAGGACAGCACACTCAGGAGTGCAGCACCCCCCCCAATACTACACTGCGGTATCAGCAGTCAGTCTACCTGGTGTGGGAATTAAACCCACAGCCATCTGCACCAAAGGCACCCTTAACTGTTTTATGCTAAACCTTGCTTTCCACCAAGTGAGACGCGAAATGTACTGATAACCAAACTCAGTTCAAGACTGGAGTATACCGTTTTATGGACTACCTAGTGTCCTTAAAACAGTATTTCTGGTAGTCTGAAACTGATAGTGAAAAACGGTAATCCAGACCCTGTGATAGCCAGCAGCTGTTTTTAGGGGGTTTTATTTGAGGAGTTGTGGTAGGTCAAAACTTTCTTAGTAGAACTTTATGTATGTATTGGGAGCCCTAAGCTTTTTTTATTCCCATTTCATTTTGGGTGTCACAGTTAAGGCAGGTTAGTACAATGGTAGGGTATTTAATGGGCGTTAGGAATGGAGTGTGAATTTTCTTATGTGGATACTGTGTCTTGGGGACATGGGGACCCAGTTCTAAGGGTACATTAAAAGCGTGTCTTTAATTATCACATCAGAAGTTTTTGCACATTAGGGTTGGGAAGCATTATTTTATAGATGTGAGAATCCTTTGGGACAGGGAAGCCCTGTGGACACATGTTCTTTTGCATCAGAAGTGAAGTTCAGAGCCCGCATCTATTAACTGAATGAGGTGTTCAGTGCACATGTGACTGTTCATGGGCATCAGGTTCCATGTAGGGAAGCCCTTGAAGCCAGGAAAGATGTTGGATCTGCTGGTTAGGAGCAACTGAATACAGTCAATGACCTTTAGGTGATGTATAGAATTTTCTGTAATCATGATTGGTTGGGAAGCTTTTAATTTTACTTTACTGTCCCCGACTGTTTTAAGTGTCTGCCTAATAATAGTTGTATGGTTAGCCCAGGTTCAATGAGAGGGTTGAATTATTATGTAGGTTTGAGGCATAGGTCAGGGGTAGGGGAGTCCTTGAATTTTGACAGTGAATCCCTTAGTAGGATGTGTTGGTAGATGTGATGTGCTGTCCCTGTGCTGCAGTTATCTGGATATTCTAGGTTTTTATTGTGTGCATGGTGTTGTTTGTGTTATACCTTTGTAGGAACATGACAATGGTGGGTTTATGAGCTGTGCGTTTGTCACCCATGGTGCTAGATCCTCTGTAGGGTGGTGATCCCCTCTGTTCTATGGTAGAGTGCTGTTTTAGTCAGCAAGCATTGAGTGATGGTTTGAGGGAGGTTTGAGAGTTTGAGTGCAGCTAGCTATGGTGTGAGGTTATGTCTATGATGGTGAGAGGTTTGTTTGGATGGTTGTTGTAAATGGTAGGGTTAGGTAAGTACCTTGAGACTCTCTTGCACTGAATGTATCCTGCAGCTAGCCCACCTATGGTGACATTTCTATCTTGCTGTAGTTGTATGCTGCCGAGCTCAGTCTTTATCATCAGGTTTAATTATCCTCCATGAGGTGAGTGTTAAACCAGGTCGAGGGGGACTTGGCTCTGCCTTGGGCACAATAACTGTCTAGCATTGGTGAGTTTGGAATTTTTTGTTTTTCTAGACTTTTTTTTTTTGCATGTTTAAACAAGTCTAAAGTGGTCATCAGTCTGTATTCTCCTGCTGGGTGGATTTTGTCTTTGTGTCATATTAAAAGCCTAGGCTTTTAGCATTGGTAAGTAACGTCTTAGGGCCAAAGCCTGACAGTTTTTTCCAGTTGAGTAGATTGTCTTTGTGTCATTGTCTAAAAAAATTGGTCACTAAGCCATAAGTTGATAGAAATCAGTTTTGTTGGGGGTGTCCAGGAATTATGCCATCCCTGCCAATCATCCTCATTTGACTTTCATATTTGGTTTTCATTAGATGTTGCCCATATGTCTAAGTGGTGTGACAACTAAGCCAGTTATTTAAATCAATCATTTTATGTTCATCAATGGTGGAATGTATTGACTTGGTGCTGAATGCTGCTCAAATGCATGCTATTTGTGACACCTGGCATCAGACGCTAACTGACTCTTTTCATATTTGAGTGGAATGTATGTCTCAGTTAATCTACACCCATGGGATATTCATTAATCATCTGGTACCCTATATAGGAGTGACTTTGTGAATGCATTGTATTGTGGATCTGACATGTTTTTATGGCTAATTGGTTTTTGTCTCCTTGGAAACATTGAATGTGAATGTTTTGAGACTTTGGACAAAGTATTATATAAAGGATTTACTGTGGGTGCCTCAGCATATACCAATTTTGAACATTGGATGCTTTTTTATGTGAGATGTTTGTGGGTATTCCTGACAGCCTTGTTAGGTAGTGATTTTTTTTGGAGAAATGGAAGTTGTAGATGTATTTTTGTCTGTTGAGATTTGGGTTTTTTTCTTTGATGTGCCTCAGGCACTTTACATCAAAGTTGCAATTGTTGCACTGTTTTAGGAATCTGCATTGTGGGGTATTCCTCCTGTAGATTTAGTATGTGAGATTATTTCCTACAGGAAGTTATGCTATTTACATCTGAAACATACCATTATTTTCTTCTTTAATGATTAACCTGTAGTGGAAAGGAAGGGCAATTGTTGTTGCACTGTAGGGATATGCTCAACTGTTTGTAAGGCAAGTTAACTGCTTGTTGCCTTGATCCACAGTGTGAATAGGTGGGGCTGTTTTAGATTAAGGATTGGATTTTAAGGGGTCTTCTTTCTGTGCACGTTCAGGCACAGAGGGCCTGATGTTATCAGGTACACTAGGAAGACAAAGTGTGATTTGTTGATACCAAGTTTCTAGCTCTAAGCAGCTCTGTCCAGCTCAGTACATGGAACCAACAAAAAATTTTTCTGCAAAATGGATGATCCTAGGATTTCTTAATATAAAAGTATGGCAAAAGCAGCTGTCACTTGCAGGGCAGCTAACAACAAAAACTGGCTATGTACAGTAGAAAAAAGCAGAATTAAATAATGTCAAACAGGAAGTAGACAACCACCAAATTAAATAAATTTTTAAATCAAAATATAAAATCTAACCAAAAAAATCAAAAAGTAGCGCACGACCAGCTGTCTTTAAGATTAAGCAACAATATAATAAGGTAAAAGGCTATTTAACCCTTCTGCAGGGGTAAAAATTCGTAACCAAGTGAAAAGATAAAAACCTTTAAAACAAACCAAATATCACAAAAATAATACTATAAATTCAAAAGCAACACAGGGCCTAATCAAACACATAATGACAGCTCAATAAATATAGTAATCACACAGTAAATTGATCATAACAATACTAAAAACAATCTATAATGACCATCCAATAAAAAAAATCAACTAAGTAAAAATATAAATATAATCAAGCAATATACAACTAACAATAATTTAAACTAAATATAATAAACACATATAAAAACTACTTAGGTATTCTCGTTTCTTAAAAAAATAATATGGATGTATATATATCAATAAATATAAGCCATCATAAAGTAAAAATAAATCATCATGTTGTTACCCCATGTTCTAATTATAAAATGTACATCCAATAATGGCAAAACTACTTGGGATGATCGCCGACATATAAGAATAAAAATTAATGGATGCTTTCGCTCGTTAGTAGACCTCATTAATTATCCATTTCTATCATCAATTTTCTTCCCTATGTTAGGTTGTATTCTTATAGTCCCCATGGAATACTTGGAGTTCCACACCAAATGCTTGAGCATATTATATAATAATCAACATCCGTAGCAGTATAAATGCTCTCAATTAATTATGAATCTCTAAATCATGCAGTATGATCAAAAAACATGAATTCACATAGGGATCTATTAGTCTTCCCATTTGTAGATCTACATTCCAATTGGGTACTTTAAATGAATCTTCTATTCATATCTACAATGAGCAAAACTCAGATGTGTTGATCACTCTTATTCCCATCAAATACCACCTCAAAAACTGTAATCTAGTAATTTGATCAGATTCACAGGTCATTACAAGCTGTACTTCACTAAAGACCAACTCCCTTGTGTCTAGACATAATCTTGGACTAATGGATTACCTCCAATAACACAGAAGCACTGTTCATCTTCATCCTATAAAGGAAGGAATTCATGGACAGGGCCAACAACCTTGCAATTTGTGGAACAACCTGACCTTCAGATTCTTCAAAACTAAATTCTTATAAATGATCTCATGTATAGAACAACCTTCCAAAAGTTTGATTACAAATAACCTGAAAACCAGAATCTGTCATAATTGGCCAAACCTTTCCTAAATAATGAGACTTAACCTAATGATTGAGATCTTCAAGTCTGCCATTTCTCCCATTTCTTCATTCTTATTCCATAGTTCTAGGTAATAACCTCTGGCCCTGTAAACTAATTTTCTACTGTAATTTCTAATCAGGTATATTCAGTCTTGTTCTTTATCAACCTTAGAAAAATGAAATATTTTCAAAGAAACACAATTAAATTTCATTAATTCAAATCTGTTCCTATTCCTGAAAATTCAAAAATTCAGAGCTTACCCGTGGAACAAATAAAGATAAACAAATTTCTACATAAGCAGTTCTAAAAAAAAACTTGTTCCTTAATCTCTTCCTGTCAATTTCAAAAAAACCATAGCAAAACCCTTATATTCCAAACTTCGCAAAACATATCCTTAGAAAAATAATGAGCAAACATAAAAAATATAAAGAACACAAAAAGCATTTTTTTGAAAGGTCTCTTAAGAAGCCTCTTCCTTTTTATTGTGAGGAAACATATCACTAGCTAAAAATACAGAATCTTACATACTACACGCCGTGTTTCCTGAGCATAAATTGAAAGGAATGAACAATAATATTATTTTGAACTACAATCTCTCAATGTCACAAAACAAGTCTAAAAAATAGATATAAATCTAATATGAGCCTCAGGTAATCTTGCACACCACCCTATTAGGAAATTATAAAATATATAAAATTGCTTCTGCTGAATAAATCCAATATCAAAAAATATCTCCTCAATAATTCCAATACCGTTAGGGCATAGTAATTGGATTATCTAATAGGAACTGCTTGAATGATGTATACAATGCTTATGCACTCAAAATTAAATCTAAGTAATAAATATAAATGGATAATAGGAAAAGAAACCCGAATGACTCTTGACAAAGGAACTTCTTTTGTTAATGCACTAAATCTAATTCCAATATCTATTTCCTTATTATGTAGGCAACAAGGATTATGTCATCATCAAAAATCTATATCACATTTCAGAAATCTATCCACATGGAAAATCTGATACAGGCTCTTATCAATCTTGTTGATAATATCATTCATTTTATTTATAACTATTTTATCATAACTGAGCAGATTTCAAAGTGTCTATCTCTCATTTTTTACTTCTTATTAAATTTCTCACAACTACTTGTTTATTATCAGTTAACTTCATATATATATTGATCTTCTTGGGGGACTCTAGGCAACAAAGGGAATAACTTAATAGATCATATCTTAAATCTTACCATACTTGGAATATAGGCTTCTGAATTCCCCACATGAGAAAGATTTTATCAATCTTGGTAATTATATAGGCTTCAAAAAGAGTAACATAATGTTGAATATAGTGATAAAGTTTCTTAAAATTGAGAAGTAAATCTACTATTACTTCTGAATATAAAAGTCCCTTACAATAACAAAGTTCAATTTCCATAATGAAAGCATTAACAAGATGAACATCAGTTTTTAAAATCTAGAACTTTATCCAAAAATGATTTATTACTAGATGGCAATTTTTAAAGTCCCCATACACATCCTTCCCTTTTTCATACATCTTCAATCGCCCCAAAGTCCTCTACATCTTCCCTCTTGAGCCTCTTGCTTCGGAGATTTTCTTTTCTGCTTGACCTCCCCAGGGTCCCTGACATTGGAAGTAGATGAAGCCAGACCTCATCGACCTGCCCAGTCTTTAGGATCTCTTCAGACAGGTAGGTGGCCATAAGACAAGATCTATCAAATTAGGGTACCAACAAGAAGAACTAGTCTTATTAGAAGTATGAGTATTGTTCAGAACCTTCAGTCGGACAACCATGGTTCAACGTACTATCATTTTCACATCAATTCAATAGACGAAGTTAATTATTTCAGAGCATCCGTCATTAATTCTGTCAATATAGATTATACATCAAATGTCTAATAGGCTGACTGTCAACAGATTCACATCAATCTTCAAATTATTACTTTCATCAGAAAACTCAGTTCAATTCTCCTGTTCTTATAGACATTCTTCACAGTATTAGACTCATTCAAAATATTCTGAATCACACACAGTCCCAAATCATTCTTCATTATTTTAAAATCAGTTTTTTCTTTTAAAACAGTCTTTTCTTTTCTTGATTCACTTTAGACACAGTAATACCTCTCGGCCATAAAAGACATCTGTATTTTTACTTAATTTTTAAATACTGCCACAACATCAAAGACATGTTGCAGTAATTCAAAATCTTTCTGAATGCACCATAAATCTCAATTCTAAATTTATTTTCAGAATGTCACTAGAATTCAAAACCAACCAGACATTAAGTCATTCATGAGATCTTGTCTCACCTGGATAGATATTCTGCCACCTGTGCACCTTTCAGAACATGCACCCCAGCTCACCTCGAGATTAAAAAAAAAGACAGTGGTAACAATCTTTATTCAGAAATTGCAAAAATGTCAAGCAATTCATTCTAAAAGTCGTCCAAAGAACAATCTTTCTGTCCCTTGGTCTTTCTTGATGACATTTTGTAAGATTTCAGCCATCTGGGTCTGGTACCATCGCTGGTGGTCTGGTACCAACAATAATATTAGCATCCATTTTTAAATAAATAGCAGTATCAATCGCAGGTACAGAATCAGTTCTCTGGTAACCACTTCACTTGATTAGCCCACCATGTTTCCCACTCAACTGAGTTCCGACTGAAATATAAGTTATTATCAGTTCTATAGCTGAAAAATATATAATAAAAATTAAAGTAACGGTAACAAAGGCCAAAACAAAACACTCCAGAAGGAGGAAGTTCAGTATAATAAAATAAAAAAAATAAAACCAAAAAGAAGTACCAAGGCAGCATAAAGCAAGGCAACAATATAATAATACAAAAAAAAGATTTAAAAAACACATAATCAATTGAGAACAGACATAAGACAAAGACTGTATACTTTTAAAGAACCATAAATAATATAAAAACATATAAATAGCCAATCCACACACACACCTTCCTAATCATACTAGCTCTTTAAAGAAATAGCAGCAACAATAATAGAAAAACAATCAAAAAAAAAAACAATCATATAATAATCACATATAATTCATATATCAGAAATAAAAATATCTATATGTATATATATATATATAGATATGAATTGAAGTTGAGAAGTTTTCTGAGGATACCGTGTGATAGTTTGTTGAAATTTACCATTTATCCTCTAAGAACATATTGAATTTTAGATTGAATTTTAGAGAGAATTATAGAACTATTACATTATTCACGGTATTGTATGGGAAACCTGTTTCAGTGTTGCTCTTTTGGAGTAGACTTAGTATGCACCCTAATTATGTTTTTTGTAATTGATTCATGAGACATCTGTATCATAGTATCAGACTGAATCCTACTGATGTTGGTTTTCAGTCAGAAAGTCAGAAATTTGGAACAGATGTTATATATTATGGTTTATTATTATATATGAGATTTTGGGAGAATTGGCAGCACTTGGAAGATCTCAGGCTAAGTGTCGCCGTTATACCCCCCCCCTAAAAATTTGCAGTACGTGACATGAGTCTTTTTCCTCCCATGATTCTAGGTAATCATGTGAAGGTCCCTTTGTTCTATACACAAGATCATAAGTCACTTAGTGACCTTTTTAGTGAACATTGGTATATCTTACAGGTAGATCCACAAATTGGTGGTATTGTTGGCCCTTGTCCATCCTTCCTTTATAGGAATAAGATGAATCTAAAAAGGTTGTTATGTAGTAATAGAGAACATCATAATAATTATGTAGCACTAGGAGTTACAGTACCCTGTGGTAGTTGTAACTTTTGTGAAGTGATCAACACATCTGAGTTTTTTGATCACCCTGATATGAATAGAAGATTCACCTTTAGGGTCAATGCGAATTGTAGATCTACAAATGTTGTTTATTTAGCGGAGTGTGTTGAATGCAGGTCATTCTACGTGGGGAAGACTAATAGATCCCTACATGAAAGAATGAGGGAGCATTTATACTGCATACGGAAGAACTTGACGTATAATGCCCTGTCTAAACATGTTTTAGAACGGGGTGTAACACATAATTTTATATTTCGGGCGATTGACATCATCACTCCAGGTATTAGAATGGGGGATGTTCGGAATCATACCGAACATAGGGAAACAAATTGGATGATCATTTTGAGAGCCTATGGAGGCTCTGGCTTGAATGAGCGAGCATCCATTAAACCCTTGCTTAAGAAACGTAGAATACCTAAGTAGTTTTTGTTTATTGTTTATTATACATTTTATAATTATATTTATATATATGCGTATAGATATTTTTATTTTACTTTATGTGATAGTCTATTATATGAATATTATATGTGGATTTTAGTTTAGTTGTTGTTTTTAGTTGTGATGTGCTATTTCTTTAAGTGCTTGAGCTAGTATGATTAGGAAGGTGTGTGGATTGGTTGCTTTGAAAGTATTTATATGGCTGTTATTTTACTTGTTTTAAAGGTCTGAAGAAGCATTGTATGCGAAAGCGCTTACCTCTTGTTAACATCAATAAACTGTTTTATTACTATATTTGGTTGCTGCCGTTTATGCTGCCTTGGTCGCTCCGTTACCAATTGATTTTTTATTATTTTATTATACTATTCTCAGGATACGGAGTGTTTGCTTTGTGGGTTACTGTTATACTTCTTTTTGTGGTTATAAAATAAATACTGTAAAAATGCTAAACAACAGTAGTGATCACTGAATATAGCAAGTCCAAGTACAATAAATCAAGAAAATGTTCTTATCTTAGCTTGGCTGGCTCTGGATGCAGTTGAAACACTTAAAGTGTTGCAGAGTTTTCTGTAAATGAAAAAAGAGTCTTACAAACTTGCCTGATTTATAGTAGAGAATAAAGCTGACTTCAATACCCTCTAGCCAATAAACACCGCAGTTTGCGCTTCCTGATGTGTTTCCCAACTCAGAGAGAACAGGTAGACACTTTCTGGCACAAAATGGATAATTCTGGAATTTCTTAATGTAAAACACTGCAAAAGCAGCTCCCAAGTGCAGATTAAACAGCTAACAACCACTGAACAACTAAGTCCTTGGTTAATTTACCCTTCTGCAAGGTGATTAGGAGGCAAACAGAACTAGAAAAGCCAGCAGAGAAATTACCATTTTGCCACAAAATAAAATAAATGCTTTAAAAATACTCAAAAATAATAGTGATCAGACTTTCCAGGGTGGCTGCACACTGATTAACAGCTTAATTCCAGATCTCCTAGTTTGGAAAAAAAACCCTGAAAAAACAAGGGCAGGGAACTCTGACACTTTTAGTAAATTCAGGTTACTGGTTAGCAAGTACACTGCCTGGATGTCAGCAAAGAGGAAAGCAGGGCACCGTGATAGAAAAGTAACTAGAAAAGGTGAAGAGAAAATACTGACTGGGAAGAATCCTGAAGCTGTTCAGAAAAAAAAAGCATTTCATGCTCCAGCTTTGGTGCAAGACATGACTTCCATTAATATAGACAAGAAAAGTCAGATATGCTCAGAACTAAAATAAATGAACACTGAAGGACTATATCAACTCAAAGAACAAAAGACTGAAAAAAGGAAGAAGCTTTTAACATATATTCAGATGAGCTGATAAAACTGCAAAAAATCAGAGGTCGAAAGGAAGCTCAAGAAGAAATGTTTAAAAATGGTAGAATTAGAGTTCAGATCACATAGGGAAAATCTGACATTTTCTACTGTACCAGAAAAAACAGAGGGAACAAACTGTATTCATTTTATTAAGGCATAAATAAACTGGATGGGTATTCCACAGCAGGAACTGTTAATTGAAGGGGCACACCTTATGTATGCTCCAAATCTGGCCATAAGAAAGCAGCCAAGACCTGTATTAGTAAAGATGGAGACCTACCAGCAGAAAGTGTTGATCCTGACAAAACTGTGGCCAAAGGAC
This sequence comes from Protopterus annectens, assembly GCF_019279795.1. Taxonomy (NCBI): domain Eukaryota; kingdom Metazoa; phylum Chordata; order Ceratodontiformes; family Protopteridae; genus Protopterus; species Protopterus annectens. Next base: position 330,279,074 of record NC_056732.1, read on the forward strand.
AAAGTACTAAATGTTTGAGACAGTAGATTGTTTGTGGGAAATTAATTTTCACTGTACATAATGGAAGTTGTAGGTGTTGGATTCAAGCTGCTGTATCCAGCTGTAGTTGGAATATTTTTTTCCTGAGGGATCAAAGTCTTTGTTTGATGCAGAGCAGGCTTAATGGGGAAATACAAAACTTTGTCCAATAAAAATTGAGCCATCAGCCAGAAGGGGACTCTGTTTCTCATTCTTCTGATAATAAAGCACAAGGAGAGACTTTGGCAGTGAAACCTTTTCCTCTATTCCAAAGGGAAATGCTTGAGAGACAGAGCACAGGAGTTGACCAGGAGAATTGGGTGTACCTTGGAATTGAAATGGAATCTAGAGTTGGGAGGCGGAGATGATCAGGAAGCAGACCAGCAACACAGAAATTAGTGAATAAATCTGAGCCTGCAAAGCATTAATCACATTTGTGAAATATGGTTGTATAAGAAAAAGTGGAAATAATGGACTTTAGTTGACTTTGTTAAACTTGTGGAGAACTAAAAAACATTTGCCTCACCATGTCATTAATGTTTGGAAGGATACTGTGGGGAGGGGAATGTGAAGGATAAAGGTAACTGTAAGTAAAACAATTACTGTTCTTAGTATTTCTATGAAAGTTTTCACAATATAAATTGTATGTTTTATAGTAATGAAGTTTAGTTGTTCTTGTATGTGATAAAGTTACTAAAGTAAACAGATACCTTTTTTCATTTCTTTTCTTTCTTTTTTCTTTTTCTGGTATTAAGAAATGTAGGTTTTACAGTGAAAAAAGAGAAGAAAATCTAGACAAAAGCATGTTTAAGTTAATAGGTCGTAATCTTGGGTTGTTGAGGTGAGGATGGTTTGAAAAAATACACAGATCCTAATATATTTAGAGCTTACATGTTTTCTCTTACTTTTGCATAGGTGAATGTCTGGATTAAGACCCTTGACCTAATCTAATAAGAATTTTTAAGTGGAAGCAAGTAAATATGGGAATACATAATATAATGAAAAGTTCTTCTTGAGAAATATATGTTTCAGCATGACTTTTAGGCTGTAGTAAAGGACTACATTGATTTCTGTCTTATGACTCCATGGAGACAAGCTGATAATAGAGTAATAAAAGCCAGAACACTGTTTTCTTCAAGGCTAAAAGGTAATGTTTTCAGAAAGGATGTTTGTTGTTTTCTCATCTGGGAGGAGAAATAAAGATTACAAAAAAAAAGAAGTAGAAGCATAGGCAATAATTTGCATCTTGGCATGGATAACCTCAATTTCAGGTTAATTAAGGTCTGTATTAGCAGCTGTCTGTTTGGAACACATGTTCCTATTAAGAAGGTCAAACTTCATTATTTGATAATATACATAGTTATATGTGTTTGTATTAAATTAACAGGTTATGTGGATGTTCTGAGGGTGTGTTTTCTGATTTTTTTTATTAAAATAAAAAGTATTGCAATATGTGATATAGGTTACAATGTTGATAAGAAAAAACTGTAAAAAGGATTAACCTGCCATGCATTAGTGAGTGCAAGTGTCACAAACATACATCTCAACCTCTTAGCCCAATAAATCAGGACAAATCTTAACATAATGGGGGGGGGGGGCAAGGGCCCAAAAATGGGCCAATTTTAAATATTGCTCTTATAAACTTAGAAAGTTGCTAGAGTTACAGGTTATATATTAAAATGTATTTTCTGAGAGATATAAAGTCTGAAACTCGAATGTATGACATCATTTATTAATTTAATTCCTCAGATCATCCCAGTGATTTGCCAGAAACCAAAAAAATGTATGAGGACATTCTGCAAAAATCTGGACAGCTAAGAAATATGATCACAAAATCTGTAAATAGACTGTGACATCCCCATTCTGGGCCAGTAATCAAGGATCCTGAATCCTCACCACTGACAGTGGAGGGAGATGTTCACTTAGAACAAAAATGGATACACCTAGTATTTCCAGATGCAGCTCTCTGCATCAAGCACAATTTCCCTTAAGAGCACACACTCAGTCCAGGGGCTGGTTTTCTCTCTCTGTCTCCCTCCAAGTCTCCAGTATGACTCCCCACTGGAACAGCCGAGTGTCCAAGCCAAGTCCTCCAGCACCTTCTCTGTGAAACCAGTGCTTCATGTCCCTGCTCCAAGCAGTTGACACACACACACACACACACACACACACACACACACACACACACACACACACACACACACACACACACACACACACTCTCTTTGAGATTTAATTTTCAAACACACACTCACCTGGGAAAGGCTGGCACAGATTTATTAGCTATGCCCACTTCTGCCTAGACTATAAAGCAGTTACTTCCACCAGATGCTCCAAAGCCAGCTACAATAAGGCTGTTACAAGGGTACCCAATTATACTGAGTGAAATTAATATTAGTACAAATTATAGTGTTTAACCAAAGCAGTAAGGCCTTCAGGAGTGGCCACAGAGTCACCAAATAGATATTAAGTACTCCCAAAGTTTACAATATTTTCTAAAAGACCAGCCACAATTAAAAGTTTAAATATATTTAATAATACTTAATAAAAGGACATGAGCATACTAAATGCCTATTTACAACAAACACCACAGTTTTAACCACAGGAAATATTAAAATAAATAAATCAAGGCAAGTCCAGCAACCACAGCTAAAGGCATAAAACATTTTAATAAAATAAAAAGATAAGTTCTTTCATAACAAGTGCTTCATCAGATCTACAGTCTACAAACAACACAGTCTGTATAAAAGGTACATCATTACTGTAAAGGCAAATCAGAAAACAAGATCAATTAACATCATTTAATTAATGAGGTAATCTTTGTGCCTTCATGGCTGGTTTTAAAGGCAAAACAGCATTCAAACCAGGAGATTTATCTGCCTGCAGTGTTGCAATCCATATGGTTTCAGCAAGTTCAGTCATATTCTTCAAATCACCCCCTCTGGCATTTAATTCAATCACCTGAAGGGCCATAAAAGTAAAAGAGTCCCCTGTATTCTCAGTAATATGTTTGCACAAAGCATTGGATATATTATTTAATCTAATGTCTCCAATGTGTTGTAATGTACATTCTTTAAATAACCTATTAGTTTTGCCTACATAAAAAGTGATACGTGACTTGCACATTGCTAAATATATTAGATCCTTAGTTTTACAGTCCACATAAGACCTACAATGACAAATAATACCTGATATAGGATGCCAAAAAAAATTTGACTTATTCATATATTTACAGGCTTTGCGATTATGAAAAGGAAAGGTGCCATATACACCTAGAATAGTTCTAGGTTCTTTCTTCAGTCCATAACAAAGCTGTCTTTTTAAAGAATAATTATTTTTGAAGGTAAAGCTAGGTTTAACTCCCACAATAGATCTTATATTATCATCCGCTAAAAGTATGGGCCAATTTCTCTTCACTATGTTACATACAGTGTCTATATCGCTACTATAAGTAAGAACCAACCTGTTCCTATTATCATTACATTGCTTTTTAACATTCATCTGTTTACCTCTAAATAGGTATGATTTCCCAGTATCAGATCTCATTCCACTCACTGATAAAGACTGTTGTGTTTCACTATTCTTATAACCTCTATTCACAAAATCCTTCGTATGTTGTTCAGTGGCACCCTTAAAACCTTCCTGCTTGGTGTGCAGTCTAGACAGCCTAATAAATTGGCCCTTTAAAATATTCTTTTAAATATAGGGGGGTGCATACTAGAATGATGCAGCAAATGGTTCCTCCAGCACTCTTTTCTAAACAAACGTGTATTCACTGAACCATCTTTATATATGGATATGCACACATCTAAAAAAATCAGTAGTAGTCAAAGAACATTTCATAGTAAATCTGAAACATGTGCTGCAACCCACCATATATTGAATAAACTCATTTAACATCTCAGTTGTACCAACCCATAAAATAAAAAACGTCATCTATAAAATGTTTATAAAATTTTAAATGTGATGAAAATTGATGATTATTCAGTACATGGATAGAGTCCCACAACCATAACAAAACTGACATAGCTGTTCACACACGGTGTTCCCATGGCAACACCTAGCTTCTGCCAATAATATGTATCATCGAATATAAAAACATTATTTCCAAGCATAAGGTCTAGTAGAGAGCAGATAAGATTGATCCTTTCATTATTAAAGCTACTAACACTAGTTAGAATATTCCTGATAGACTCAATGCCATATGCATTGGATGTGATCATAAAAAGTGTGTTAACATTAAGAGTAACCAAATACACGTTCAGTACTGGGCCAAAATTCTCAATAAAGTCCTCAAAAGTCTGTAAAAATTTGTCAGTGTCTTTAAGCACCGCTGGGGCATTCTCCACTATAGGTTTTAATTCATGTTCAATGAATAATGATAAGGGCTCAGTCACTGATCCATTCCCTGAGACAATCCATCTCATCGGAGGGTTAGTTTTATTTTTGTGAATTTGGGGAAGCCCATGTATAATGGGGACTGTCGGTTCATCCACTTACATAAATTGATACGTTTCAAATGTAATTACTCTAGTCATAAATATATATATGTATAAGTCATATACACAATCATGTACATATTTGCTCGAGTCTACTTCTTTCCTAGTAAGTGTTCCATAGGTTTATCACTAAGCATATCCTTTATACTGTTCATATACATGGAGAAGTCTAATATCACAATTGCCTCCTTTATCTGTGGGGCAGATGTAAATATTTGGATTGGTACGTAACTGTTCCAAAGCTCTCTTTTCATTAGAAGTCAAATTATGAAAGCTGGATGAATGTTTAGCATTTAATTCTTTAAAAATATCTTTCTCATAAACTTCAACATGGTTCATCCACAGCGTTAACTTAGTAATCTTATGTCTTACGCAAACCTAATTTATACAGTCCGCAACTGCATCCTTTAGTAGAAGCTTTTATAAAAGTTTGTGAGTAGCAAACATTTGCATTTCCTTATACAATAATAAGGTTAATTAGAAGGATATATGAAGGATCAGAGCCAAAAATCAAAGTGGGAGGGTTCCTCTCTAATACATTGTGTCTGAACTGAGGAACCAGACAGTGGTGTCCTGTTTCCCCTTTGTTGTTTATGTTATATTTAGAACCTGGGAAAGAAAATAAGGAACCCAGAAATTCAAATATATAATTGGTATGGTGTAAAAGATAAGTTGGCATTATTTGCAGATAATGATATTTTGTACCTGATGGAACTAGAAAAGGACATCTCAGTGTTGTAAAACATTCTAAGACAGATCTGTTTTTTTGGGGGGATATAAAATTATTGAAGTTAAAACAAAGGCTATAGCTAAGAACTATATACCTACACAATAATTGGTTCAGCAATGGGGACATGATAAAATGCAATATTTAGGAGTATGGATTAAAAAGGATTCTGTTATGGCAACTAACAATATATGGGAATAGACTAAATAAAAGATAACACAAAAACTGAGACACTGGAAAGCTCTTGCCTATGGATATAGATGTCAAGGTACAAGCAGTAGGGACATGGCCAGGATGGTGAACTGGTAGCAGCACTCTTCAAGAGCTCTCTAACCTGGATTATATTTCTGACAGGAAAGTTTATTACAAAATAATTTTTTTGGACTTTATCATTATTAATTCATTTCTGAACAACTAGGAAACTTTCCTACAACTTTTTGAAAAAATCCTGACAAAAATTCCTGTCATATTCAACTTGACAAGAAATCTTCACTCACCTTATCAACATGAGTCACAACAAAACTTCACTTCAAGATTCTACTCTCAAGAAGGAATTGCAGTCACTATTAACAAACCTGCAGAATCTTTCCTTGAAAATAGACAAAATGGACAATACATTAGATGTCTTCAAAGACAAATGCTCTCAACAGCTTGAGCAATTACAAGAAATTGTTTTACAACATAAATCTCAAATTTCACAGATGGAACACTCTTTAAATGAAATGGAAAAAGGCTATCTGAAGAAGAACACTACCCAGAATTGCTACTAAAACAAAGCAATTACCTATTAGACAAACTGGATGACCTGGAAAATAGATCCAGAAGGAATAATCTTCATATATATGGACTCCTGGAAAAAAACAGAAGGTGATAACATCATTAATTTTCTTACTACATGGCTACCAACTATACTTAAACTACCACAATCTCTCTCGTATGGCATAGAATGAACCCACATATCTTTAACAAATATAGAAGCATCTACTTCAATAAAAACAAAACCAAGATCCATCATCATGAAAATGTTTTCCAGTCAGGACAAATAATTAATCTTAAGAACAGCGTGGTCAAATTCCCTGATAAACTACCAAGGATCAATTATCAGATTTGACAATGACTATTCTTCAAAAGTAGCAACAAAAAGAAGAGAATTTTATCCCATCATAAAAACTTTGAAGAAAAAACAACTGAAGACACACTTATTGTTTCCAGCCAGACTGAAAATCTTTCTTCCTGGAGGTATCAAACTTTTTCACTCACTGGATACAGTAACAAAATACTTAATTAATAACAACATAATTGAACAAGATGAAGCTATGGACTGGACAAATAGAACTCCCAAGAGAAATGCAGAGAAAAATGACTGGAAATTAGTTGAACAAAAGAAGAAAAAAATAAAAGACAAACAAATAATTTATTACCTTTTCTTTTATTACAGTATAGCTGCAAAATTCATATATCTATGATTCAATGAAAGGGAATAAGAAGGGAAAAAGTGAAAAGAAAAGAAAAAATAACATACTTAAAAGAATGTTTCAATACAAACTCACCAACTAATACAGATACACCTTTTACTTTGTTGTTCTATATCATTTCACTATTTTTTTTCTTTTGTTTCTGCTATAAATAGCTATGTAATTTATGCTGCCTTAGACAATATGTTGGGAAGTACGGCATAAGAATTGTTCTTAATATAAACAAGGGCATTATATCTCCACATACAGCTATTAATATTGTAAAACAACAAAAGAATAATAGTATTCCTAGTTTTGAAAAATCATTATTAACATAGATTATTGATGCATGATTTCATAGATCTGTAGTGCATGGTCATATAAGGAAGTGATTGTTAAAGCAAACACACAATTGAATGGGTATGAAAGAAAGGGAAAATGGAGGAAGTATGTTGTTTGAAACTAAGTAAATGTGTGCTCCTTGCACTGGATTTAAACTGGTATTGGCAGGCACTGCAGTATATAAATGGTTGACCTTATATGGTGAATAATATGAGAGATGCCCTGATGTGCTTACTTGGATGAAATTCATTTGTATTAATTATATACACAATATATTTGTTTGGTATCAAGTGAATTCATGTAGCTGAGGGATATTGTGATGAAAGTACAGTAGTTTTGATTGAAACATCCCTGCAAATGCATCATTTTTACATTGGCTTCACTTTTAAGCATCAAAGAGATACTGAATTATTGTACTCCCGAATTCCCAATAATAATGTACACAAGACATACCCAGATGTCTCCCTTTTAAGTTTTCTCCCTAGATTTTCTTCCTGCTAGCATCACAAGATGAATGAAGCACTCAGAAGGGTTTAGTTTGCAAGAACAACTTACTGTGAGTTTCCTGGTCATCTCAGACCTGAAGTGAATGGTCGCCTAGTTGATGATGTCATGTAAGACATCAAGAAGAGACTTGGACCCTTTCTGTGCATTGCAGGCACTTTCTACATATAAATCATTAACTAAAAGTATAAATGCAAGTGACAAAGAAAGATTTATGTATATTATACAACCATTAACAGTGGAGGAAAAGAAACGCTTCCTGAAAGAAGTAATTATACTTCATTTCCACTTATGACTCGTTTTAAGGTCAGAAACCTAACAGTCTTTTTTATGTTTTTAGTAACTGAGATAGTTTTGCATACCCGTATTTAGAAACGTATCTAACTGTCCTAAAGAGTAATTTACTGGAAAGGAAATGTTCTTTGATATGTTGACATGTACACATTGATTAAATGTAAATGTAACCTTAACTCATAACCAAATGCAAAGGAGAAATTGTGCTGACTGAAGAAATTGCTTTTATAAAGATGTAGGGGAGGCTATCTTCTTGAAATCTCAACTGTAAAGCAACTAGGATTGTGAATGTATTCTTACAGAAATAATAGTACTTCACTGACTTTAATATTTTTTTTTGTTTCTCTTACTTGTTGAAGCACTGTAATGGCAGAATTATAAAAATATATATATTCTATTTAAAAGGTGAAACTGTATACTAACAAGACATAGACTATATCTACATGATATTAGGCACATAGTAATACAAAATATAAAAGTGTAGATGACAGAAATGTGACTAGAATGTATACTATATGTATGTATATTATTCTCTTTTAAGGTTTTTGCTTTTCCCTGATGAACTGGAGCAGTACAAAAATAGATTGTATGTAAATTACTTTATACAGCCAAGCTTTATTTTACATTGGGCATGATTAGGCTGAATTTGATATCGAACAATATAAACTAACAAATTTTTCACATATTAGAAAATCAAAGTGAATGTCATATGAAGAATGACAAGAGTTTAAATAACAATCATCATGAACATGGGATCACAATGTTCAACACCGGAAGTATACCCCTCACTGGTGAGATCAGATCATAAACTAATCTCACTGGAGGTCCTCATCCCACCCCCACCTGAGATAAAAAAGACCACAGTGAAGAACTTCTCAAAAGCCGACTTCACACTTCTAAAGACTAGTGTGGTCTCCTTTAAGGCCCCGGAAAACATTACTCAAGCCGCTGAATCACTTACAAATGCTGTCTACCAGCACCTACAGGACTGCATGGATCAGGCAATCCCAAACAAAACAAAGACTATTTGTACAGTCTGGTGGACCCCAGCCATAAACAAGCTCTACAACAAAAGGAGGAAGCTACTACAAGATAGAGCAAAATCCTTAAAAGGTAAGACACCTTTGATCATTATAAGTAAAAAACTAAGAGCTCTCATAAAATCATCCAAGGCAAATTTTGAGAGAAAAATCGCTAAGGACTCAAAAGACAATCATAAGGCCTTCTTTAACTATGTTAGAAACCTGGGAGTAAACTCCCAGATATGCTCAGAATTAGTTCAAAATGATGTGAAAATTACTGAACCTACAGACATTGCCAACATACTGGCTGACAGGTGCAGTGCAAACTTCTCCCCCCCCCCCAAAGGAGAGATATCTATACCAGAGGATTGTAGCCCCCCAAACATCTCTAACGCCAAGGTGAGAACTGCTCTCTCCAAGGCGAAAAACACAGCATCCATGGGACCGGATGGTGTCCCCGGCTGTCTGCTCCACGAACTCAATGAGGAATTAAACCCGCAGTTAGGACAGCTGTTTAATCTTAGCCTCACCTCAGGCAACTGTGGTCCCACTTCCCCATCAGCTTGACAAGCCTGATCTGCAAAGCTATGGAGAGGATCATAATGGAACTCATAAATAAAGACATAGGAACTTGCAGACTTTGGATCCAACCCAGTTTGGCTTTGTCAAAGGCAGATCATGCCTTTTAAACTTGGTTGACTTTTTGAAACAGTCACCAAGGCCATTGATGAGGGAAAGGCAGTCCATACAGCCTACCTCAACCTGCAGGTATCATTGAAAAACTCATCAGCTTAAATGTAAGCCCATACATCACAAGATGGGTTGCAAACTGGCTAAGTGACAGAACCCACAGGGTCAGAGTTGCTGGTGCCATGTCAGACTCAAAGCCTGTCACAAGTGGTGTCCCACAGGGCTCAGTCCTGGGCCCACTGTTGTTCGGCATCTACTTTTCTGAAGTACAAGCAAACACAGGAGGGTTATGGCTGACAAAGTTTGCAGATGACTGCAAACTGGGCGCCATAGTCGAGAACACATCTGACACAGATATCCTTCAGAAGGGTCTCACAGAAATGGATAACTGGTGCCAGAGCCATGGCCTAAAGTTAAACTTCAAGAAATGCACAGTCATACCCTTCGGGAAAAACAAGGTTACCCCTAGCTACCATATAGGTGGCAATCCACTGAGCACAGAAGAGGTTATCAGGGATCTGGAGACCCAGGTTGACAGTAACCTTAAAGTAGTTAGGAAGACCTTCTACATTGCCACCTGATCATGAAGGGATTCACATCTAGATCAAGGGAGGTCATCGTCCCCCTGTACTCATCACTCATCAGACCAACGATTGAGTACAATGCCTCATTCAGAATGTATCTGATCCGACACCTGCAGCAGCTGGAAAGGCCCCAAAAGTTCCTCACCAAAAGGATAAAGGGTCTCAGAAATATGTCTTATGCTGCCTGACTGAAAGAACTCCAGCTCTATTCAGTTGCTTACCGCTTGCTCAGAGGTGACCTGTGCCTGACATACAAGGCCATGTCAAACCCAGATTTGATGAACATGTTTCACCTGAAAAAATCTAGATCCCTCAGAACTACAAGGGCGGGAGACTTAAACCTTGACACGGTTATTAATAGGACATGCTGGAGGGACAGATTCATCACCCAGAGACTCCCTATGCTGTGGAACAAAATCCCGGTACATGTGAGGCAGAGCACCTCGCTGGCCTTGTTCAAGAGAAATCTTGACCAATGGATGGGAGATCGCAGATATACCCCAAGGATTACCTCAGTGTCACTGCTTGACAGAGGCACAGCAAAATAATGGGCATAGTTTCCTTCAAACTAAAGGGGTGGCGAAAGCCACAAAACTCTGGGCTAGGCTTATAAATGCCCTTGGGCAGATAGCCTAGTATGAACCTATGAACCTATGAACAGACAATAGAGTGACTGTGATATCAATAATTCAATAGGGACACAGATCTGAAGGAGAAGAAAGAAAGTCATATTACATAGAACAAAATTAAGATCTGGGGACCACACTTAATATTACAAGTTGAGGCTTTTTGTATAACAACCCTTTCAGCATAGATTTTTTTAATCATACCTATATTTAATGCATGGTAATTCTAAAGATGAATGTTCACAGCTTTATAGACTTTATGCTGAAAACAGCTAGGAAATAAAAATATGTTGCATAAAAACTCTAATGGTCTCATCTGTTGTTCAGACATGTTATGATATATACTCACTATTTAACAGGTTAAAAGAATAAACCAATTAATAAGATTATATCATTATATAAATCAACTTATAACTTGTCAATTTCCATGCTTCAATATTGTAATGAAAATATATTGTAAAGGGTGTTTATAACACAACAACTTGTGTATATATGATATGAAATTAACAAGACAATCATTATTACCCTCTCATATCATCATATTTAAAAATTCTAAATTGAATACCCAACTAATTATTTCTAATTTACATAGTTAATATGACCTGTTCATAAAATCATCACACATTTAATTCCTATTACAACCTGAATTTATAAATTCTCATCATATATTCTACAAACACAAAATAGACTAGGTTGAGAGTCTCACTCAGAATAGGATAGTTAGGATTAGAGAGGCTGTCTGTGCGACTATTTCACCCAGACAGGAGGATTTAGTCCTCATAGAAATAGGAGTAAATAGTATTATTCATAGTTCTAGTTTCATAAACATGCTAGATTTGGTTCTTAAGGTGTCATACAAAAAATATATATACTGCATACATATCTTAATCCTTTTCTCCTTAATACACATTCTAGTAAACATACTAAATACACATCTAACTACAAACTGTCACATGTAAATAAAATATGAAATTTCTATCCATTAATGTTAACGGTCTCAATAATAACAACAAAAGGAGAAGCTTATTCAAATATTTGAACTTACATAAACCCTTACTGGTATTTCTTCAAGAAACACATCTTATTAATGATGATATAAATAAATTAAATATTAATAATTATGCAGTATTAACAGCATCACAATTTAAACAAAAGAAAATAGGAGTATCTATATTAATCAGAAACTCTATTTTATCTCCCAAAATAATATCAACATATCAAGATTCTACAGGAATGTTTTGTTTAGTAACTCTTGAACTCAATACAAAAATTTACACCTTAGTTAATATATATTGGATACCTGGTGTTGGCATTAAAACAGGTAATACTTACCTAGAAGATATTATACACCATACAAAAGGTAGTCTAATAATAGCAGAGGACTTTAATTGCATTATAAAAGACAAATATTCCGATTCTTATAGTAATCACAAGAAATCCCCTGCTTCTAGAGCTCTAATGAAATGTGTTGACACAATAAATTAAAGATATTAACCAATTTGCTGACCATAATTCATTATTTTATACCTTCTGTTCACATAGAGATAAATCCCATTCACGTATAGACAGAGTTTATGTATCAAACAATTTAATAACTAAATTAAACACAATCAAAGTTATAGCCTGTCCTTTATCAGATCATAACACAATATTATTTGAAATAGACATTGAACCTTTCCTGTCTCTACCTGTTACTAGAATACCCTCATACTTAACAAATCTAGAGGAATTTAAAGAATTTTATACAAATAAAATAAGGTATTTCTTAGATATAAATAATACAGAAGATATTTCAGAAATTTACATATGGGACTCATTCAAATTATATATGTATGGTAAAACACTATCTTGGTATATTAAAAAAAAAATAAATAGATGGAATAAAGGAATGATAGATTTGCAAACTAAAGCAGATAAACTCAAACTAGAAATACAAAAAGGCAAGTCTAACCTAATACCAGAGTTAACACAAACTAATAAATATTCTGAAATATTACACCATAAAACTATGATAAATCTTGAGAAAATTAAATTAAATTCTTATTTTATGAATTCCCTTAACCAGAGACAACTAGCAAATAGGACAAAAAATTATAAATAAAAGGAGTCCATAATTCACAAACAAGGTGGTAACGGATCTTAATAACATATTAGAAGCATTTAGACTTTACTATAATTCTCTTACTACATCAAATTTAGACCTTATCTCAACAACTGATATTAAATCTTTTCTTAATAAAAACATATCTATTAAACTAGCCCAATACCAAACTGACATAATCAACAAACCAATAAAAATGACAGAATTAAAGTCACAAATCTCCAAACTTAAAGCAAACAAGGCCCCTGGACTAGATAACATATTACCAGAAATGTTCAAACTATTGCCAGGACAGTCATTACCTTTACTCTTAAAAGTGTATAATATATCTAAAGAAGAACCATTCACACTCCCTTCAAGGAAATATTCACTAATTTCTCCAATAGCAAAACCTGGTAAATATGACAAGTACTGTTCCTCATACAGACACATATCTTTACTTAACATAGATTATAAAATGTTTATGGCAATTTTTACAAATAGAATTAAACATTTTCTCCCCATATTAATAAATGAAGATCAGACAGGCTTTATAAAAGAAAGAAACACTTATGACAACATTAAAAGAATCTTAACACTAATAGATTATGCTAAACATAAAAATAAAGATTTAACCTTAGTTTCCTTAGACATCAACAGTGCTTTTGATACAGTAAACTGGAGATATTTAAACTTAGTTTTAGAAAAATATAAATTTCCTAAACCTTTTATAAACTTAATTACAACCCTGTATGAAAATATGTCAGACTAAGACCTTATACATCAGATCCTATCTCAGTTAAAAAAGGAACCAAACAAGCCTGTTTGTTATCATCCAATTGCCTTACTGATTGAACTTTTTGCAAATAATATTAGGTCACAAGATAACATAAAAGGTATAGAAATAACCAAAAATCTAAACTTAAAACTCCAACAGTTTGTAGATGATACCCTCTTAAC